>NC_142067.1:125228719-125473719 GCF_059756535.1 Pantherophis guttatus
TGCTTTAGGATTCTTTCCGGCATTACTTCTTTAAACTTCGTGTCTGTTGCTTCATCACAAAGGGGTTTACTGAAAAGAATTGCTGAAAAGTGTTTGAAAGAAGCCCGTCGCTGAAAAGCTAGAGCCAGAATGCAACGCCGGTCGTGTTTTTTTTTTAATTTATTTTTTATTATTATTAGTTCATCCAAGTATAAAATACAAAGAAAAAACAAAGATGTGAAAAACTAAAAAAAGAGGGAGGGAAAAATGGAGATACAGTGTAAATGGAAAAAAGAAAAGAGAAACGCACCAACTTCCGACTCTCTTTAGCACAGTAGAAGATAACAACAAGTAGTGGGTTTCACTTACCTTTGCTCCTGATTCAGAACTGGAAGCGCGCATGTGTGTACATTCACTTTGCTTTCATGCGGCGCTTCTGCACATGTGCAAAACCTTCTGCGCGTGTGTAGAGCATCCGTGATGACGTCCGGGCAGGTGGGCGGAGTCTCTCGCCACCACCGCTACCTGTTCGCCTGAACCGGTGTGAACCAGTAGAAACCAACCACTGATAACATTACAACCACAACTTTTTTGCTTTTACACAACAGTTATGTACAAGCCATTTCTATAACAATAAGCCTACCTAGCTTACAAAAACAAAATCAAAGTTTCATTGTTTTTTCCGTTGCAAGCACAAAATTCGGAAGCAGTTCCAAAAATAGGTTAGATATATTCTCTTCTTTGGCTGAAATAATCAGTTTAACCATCTCTGCTTCTCTTTGCTGTGGGGAATAATAAACCATTCATTTTTATTTTTATTTTTAACTCTAAAGGGAGAAAACACTTTTTTTTTTAGTTTTGGGGAGGGGTTTCTACCAGTGGTACAATCCAAATTTTTTTACTACCGGTTCTATGGATGTGGCTTGGTGAGCGGGTGTGGCTTGGTGGGCATGGCAGAGGAAGGATACTGCAAAATCCCCATTCCCTCCCCACTCCTGGGGGAAGGATATTGCAAAATCTCCATTCCCACCCCACTCTGGGGCCAGCCAGAAGTGGTATTTCCCGGTTCTCTGAACTACTCAAAATTTCCGCTATCGGTTCTCCAGAATCTGTCAGAATCTGCTGGATTTCGCCCCTGGGTTTCTACAACATTTAACCTAATGATTTTGAGAGGGGGAACTTCAGATCCTGCCTGTTCTTCTTGCTATCACCATCTTCCAATAAAATGTTCCTTTTGAAATGCTGCCTGTTGTTTCAAGAGTTCTGCTTTCTTGAGGGAATAGGACAGGCAAGTCCTTACAGCAGCCTCCCATTTTCTGCAGCCTAATGTCTTATTGCAAGGCATTAAAGTTTAATACAGTAGCTTTCCTAGTCTTCTTACTTTACTTGATCTCCCACTTGACAAGAGCAGCAGGACAAACAAATTGATTGTCAGAACATCTCCGGCTCAGAATGTATTCGCCTATTAAGTGAAAGGCACAAGTTTCCTCAGACAAAGTGAGACTTTCTCCCCCTTTCTTCGAACGAAAACATTTGCTTCCTTACAACTTTCATGGTTCCACTGGGGTTTGCTTTTTTATTCTTTTTTTTTTAAATTTCAACCTGTAACAAGATTTGTACACATTTACTAAGACAATGTCTGCAAAAAGTATTATCATTAGCTGAGCTGAAGATTACTTTTTGCCAATGGCATTTATTTCTGAAATGGGCAAAGGGAATAATAACAATACAGAAAAAACGAAATAAAAACCAAGAAGAAAAAGCTACACACCATGATACTTACATGCAGAGGATTTGTACATTTTTAAACAACTAGCTAAGTGCTGAAACTTTATATTATATACTGGTTTAATTTTTAAATACATTGCTTGTAGAAGAGACACGAAGGAAAAAGAATTTCTCTGGGATCATTTATTCACTGCTGCTTTGCTCAAACTGAGAACTCAGTAGGTAAATGTGCTGTTACAATCTTCTTTTTATGGGTTGGAGGGGTGCAACCAGCTGATCTTCCTCATTTCAAAGAGTTTTGGTGCTCATTGAGTTTTTAAAAAGACTTCCAGCTTAAACAGCAGCTTGAGAAATTTTTGCATGGAAATATCGGTGGAGATATATTAGCATCTATTCTGATTGGACCATTACAACTTTTGTCTCAAATCAGATTTTGAGAGTAATTTGATATAAACCAAAACTAGATCCTCTAAACCAGGCATCCTCAAACTATGGCCCGCGGGCCGCATACAGCCCGCCAATGCAAACTATCTGGCCTGCGGAGAGTTGTGATTAAGCCACGCCCCTCACTGTGGGCCTTATCTTCCAGCTGGAGGGCCAGCTGAGGGGTAATCTCGTTGGTGCTGTCTTGGAAAGCAGCTCTGGGCTTGTAAAGTACTGCTTTTTTTTTAAAAAAAAAAATTTGATTTATATGCCGCCCTTCTCCGGAGACTCAGGGCGGCTTACAGTGCGTTAAGCAATAGCCTTCATACTTTTGTATATTTTATACAAAGTCAGTTTATTGCCCCCACAACCTGGGTCCTCAATTTACCTACCTTAGAAAGAATGGAAGGCTGAGTCAACCTTGACCCTGGCGAGATTCGATCTTACTTTAATTGCAGACAGCTGGTGTTAAATTACAGTGCTTCTGTCTGTTGAGCTAAACCAGGCTTTTAAATTAAAAGTCTTTGAAAACAATTTAAATGGGGGCTTAGGAAGGAGAAAGGCAAAACAAATTGGACTGTTAAATTGGCCACGCCCACCCAGTCACATGACCACCTAGCCATGCCCACCCAATCACATGACCACCTAGCCAGTCCACGCCCCCCCCCCAACAGTCTAAGGGACTGTGAATTGGCCCCCTGTTTAAAAAGTTTGAGGACCCCTGCCCTAAACCGATTGGAATCTAAAGTCAACAGTACAGTAGAAGCATCTGTGATTGAGCTAAAAGGAATGGAAACCATTGAGTACTGTTTGTTCAAAGGGATGGCAGGAGAGGAGAAGTGCAGGGGAACATCTGGCTCATCCATGGGAAGAAGGTGATAGGCAGAGTGGTTCTTGTGTCCTTCCAACGATCAAGGCAGCATCTGGAAGGTGAGTCCAGGACAATCAAGACAAGAAACAATGGATGGAAACTAATCAAGGAGAGAATCAACCTAGAATGAAGGAGAAATTTCCTGAAAGTTAGAAGAATCAATCAGTGGAACAACTTGCCTCCAGAAGCTGTGAATGCTCCAACACTGGAAGTTTTTAAGAAGAGATTGGACAACCATTTGTCTGAAATGGTATAAGGGTTTCTTGCTTGAGCAGGGGGTTGGACTAGAAGACCTCTAAGGTTCCTTCCAATTCTGTTATTCTGATATTCTAATGGGTTCTTTGGGGACACCTAACCAAGAAGTCACAGTGGCATCAATGGGAGAAGGCAGTTGGAGAAAAAAAAAATTTGGGGAAAAAATCAGTGTCAAATCTATGTCCATGAGAGTGTTAGGAGTTGAGTTTGACTCAGCGTCTACTGGGGAAGTAGAAAGATTCAGAACACATTTTTTATATTTTGAGAGTAAACTGAGCAGTAGTAAGGGGATGTGGTGGCTCAGTGGCTAAGACACTGAGCTTGTCGATCGAAAGGTCGGCAGTTCAGTGGTTCGAATCCCTAGTACCGTGTAACGGGGTCAACTCCCGTTACTTGTCCCAGCTTCTGCCTAACCTAGCAGTTTGAAAGCACGTAAAAAATGCAAGTAAAAAAAATAGGGACCATCTTTGGTGGGAAGGTAACAGCGTTCCGTGCACCTTTGGTGTTTAGTCATGCCGGCCACATGACCATGGAGACATCTTTGGACAGCACTGGATCTTCGGCTTTGAAATGGGGATGAGCACCGCCCCCTAGGATCGGGAACGACTAGCACATATATGCGAGGGGAACATTTACCTTTATCTTAATAATCAATGACTTGAGGTTTGAACCCCGTTACCATTTCCTCTTCTTGTCTTGCCATGTTTTAGAAGCCCATCCCCAGAAATTAATTGAACAAGAATGTAAAACAAGACTGAGAATTTTATTCTCATTTGTTCCTTTTCGAAGCCAACCACTTCCAAAAGTGTGCCGTGGTATTAAACACAATGAAAACGGAAACATTGCCTTCCGCTGAAAATGTGAGGGTCACCATCACAAAAATGCGGTACCGGAGAAGAACTTGCTAAGATCACAAGAACGCAACACCCCCTCCTCCACCATCCATACAACAAACAGTGAGTGACGGAGAGCTATTTCATGCCCGGAGAGGCAGGAAAAAATGATAGAAACTTAATCTCTGAAGGAAGGCTGTTCATATAGTTTCATTTCTGCTAGATGTAACCTGACATCAAAGAGCAAAAAAAAAAAGAAGAAGAATGTCGAGAAGCCGCAGCTTTATAAAATGTTTTATATAGGCTGTTTACAAGGTCACCTTACATTTCACTAGATTCTGCTGAAGTTTCGCCTTCTGCCGAGTTCCCATTACAACTCTTGTTGAAAAGGGTATTTGCACCAAACTGGCTTCCTCGGACAATTCATGGCTGAGATGATTGTGTTTTAAACGGATGCAAATTCCATCGGCGGTCTTTTTATTGCCTTGCGCTCTCCTTAATTAGCAATAGCCCATCTTTGTCAAGGTAAGCAATTTGATAAGGCCACTTTTGTTTTTATACGCTTCCCTTCCCCGGTAAATCCCTTGCTCTTTGAGAGCAGCGCGATCCCTGGCATTGTTATTGACAATGGAGAAATATAAAGTACGACTTTATGGGCTAGCTTCGCTACGGTTTTATAGAGGGAAACTTTGATCTTGCCTCTAAATATGCATAAAGTGACTGTCAGGTAAAACTGACTACGAGGCTAAAAAGAGAAAAGAAAACAAAAGAAACAGCGCAACAAAACTGTACCTTATTTTCGGCCTTGTCAGCCAGTCTGGGTTTCAATTCAATCTAAAGTGAGAGTGTTAAGGTGTCAAATATATATACCTAGATTGCAAGACTCGATAGAGCCACTAAAGGTAAAGGTTCCCCTCACACATATGTGCTAGTTGTTCCTGACTCTAGGGGGCATTGCTCATCTCCATTTCAAAGCTGAAGAGCCAGGACTGTCCGAAGATGTCTCCGTGGTCATGTGGCCGGCATGACTAAATGCCAAAGGTGCACAGAATGCTGTTACCTTCCCACCAAAGATGGTCCCTATTTTTTTACTTGCATTTTTTACGTGCTTTCAAACTGCTAGATTGGCAGGAGCTGGGACAAGTAATGGGAGCTCACCCTGTTACGCAGCACTAGGGATTCAGACCGCTGAACTGTCGACCTTTCGATTGACAAGCTCACGGTCTTAGCCACTGAGCCACCATGTGCCTATAGAGCCACTAGATGGCAACAAAATGTCATGAAGGTTTCTTTAGCGCCATGTAGTGGTTATCTGGATTTTGCAGAAACCCCCTCCCCTAGAATAGAATAGAATAGAATAGAATAGAATAGAATAGAATAGAATAGAATAGAATATGGAACATGGAACATGGAACATGGAACATGGAACATGGAACATGGAACATGGAATATGGAATATGGAATATGGAGTATGAAATGGAATAAGGAATAGATAGAATATGGAATAGAATAGAATAGAATGGAATGGAATGGAATGGAATGGAATGGAATGGAATAGTAGAATGATGTAGAGTAGAAGTACAATAAAGTAGAGTAGAGTAGAGTAGAGTAGAGTAGAGTAGAGTAGAATAGAATAGAATAGAATAGAATAGAATAGAATAGAATAGAATAGAATAGAATAGAATAGAATAGAATAGAATAGAATTCTTTATTGGCCAAGTGTGATTGGACACACAAGGAATTTGTCTTTGGTGCATAGCTGTCAGTGTACATAAAAGAAAAGATATGTTCATCAAGAATTATAAGGTACAACACTTAATGATAGTCATAGGGTACAAATAAGCAATCAGGAAACAATATCAATATAAATCGTATATAAATAGTAGCCCAAAATATGTAAATAGAGGGTAAAAAAAAGCTTCAAGTGTAATATTGAAAGGGGTAAAATGTGTGTTACGCTTTGCTACACTGTGATGCAGCACAAGTAGGAGTTTACATCTATGGAAATGAAAGTTGAATGCCAATAATATGCAGGTCATTATAATATTTTTAACTGAAGCTCAGGCCTATTGCAGCTGCCAAGAAATAAGGGCAAAATCTACCCTTAAAGGCAGTGGGAAATATTTAGCAGATTCTTCTGCTTATTATTTCCTACACATTAGGAATAAATATTATGGTGCAATTTTGGGGAGGAAAAAATGTGGTTTTAAGATTCTTGCAGGTTCACAGTAATTGTTATGAATTATACAAGGAAGGGCCTGAAAGATGTTCACTGTGTCACATCTTCTTTTGTGAAATGAGTGACTGCAAATGATTGTATGCTTTGAAAACATAGCTATAAAGATATGCTGGGGTCTTCAAATATCCATTAGCGTTACATAATTGACAAATCTACTTCCCAAACTGCAGTCTATTAATAATGTGAAGTTGTGCTGATTATATTTAATACTACTGTAGTCTGGGTTGCTAGACACACAATCCACCCAGACACAAGTTAGTGGTCATACTCATATCTCAGCTGGCTTCTGAAAGTGATGTGCAAATTCTTTCTGCTTACTTATTAAAATATACATAAAGCCGGATGGCCGTCTCAATCAATCAATTCAGCCAAATTCATCACATACTTTGGAAAAGGCCTTTGAAAAGATATTTAAATGCTGAAATGGGTCTAAATTTACAAAGATCAGAATACAAAATTATTCCCTGAGACTCTTTTCGGAAGGAAAAAAACGGGACCTTGTAGAAGCAGGCTAGGAAAAGTGTTGATGCTTTTGAGATGATACGTTGGTGTTGTGAGAAGACTCCTGAGAATCTTATGGACAAGCAAGCAAACAGAAGTGTCACCAACTCAAAGTTATCACTTGAAGCACAAATGACCAGGCTCAAATTATCCTACTTCAGCCACATGATGTAAAGACAGAGGTCTCTTGAAAAAGATCTAATTTTGGGAAAGGCAGAAGGCAAGAGAAGAAGAGGACAATCAGCAGCTAGAGAGATGGAAGCAGTTACAGTGGTGATGGGTGCACCATTGGAAGATCTGAAAGACCTGAAAAACCAGGTTAGGGACAGTTCATTATGGAGAAAATCTATCTACATTGTCACTAAAAGTCAACAATGACTTAATGGCATATAATCCATCCATCCATCCATCCATCCATCCATCCATCCATCCATCCATCCATCCATCCAGAGATGGGCGTCACATACTGTAACAACCAGTTTGCCAGGAACAAAAATGTGAGTGTGCACGGCATTGAAAAATCAGCAATTATATAGGATGTGATAGCACCAGGGCGGGTGGGCAGGCCCAGCTGCTGGTTGGAACTACCAGTTTGCCTGAACCGGTCTGAACCAGTCTGAACTGGCAATGTCCCAGCACTGCATCCATCCATCTTTCCAGCCACCCACCCACCTACCCACCCACCTACAAACCAGCAGCACCCATCCACCCTCCATCCATCCTTCAATCCATCCATCCTTCAATCCATCCATCCATCCATCCATCCACCCATCCACCCATCCACCCATCCCTCCCTCCCTCCCTCCCTTCCTCCCTCCCTCCATCTATTCAGCCATCCATCCATCCATCCACCCATCAACCCATTCATCCCTCCCTCCCTCCATCCATCCATCCATCCCTCAATCCCTCCATCCATCCACCCATCCACCCATCCCTCCCTCCCTCCCTCCATCTATTCACCCATCCACCCATCCACCCATCAACCCATTCATCCCTCCATCCATCCATTCATCCCTCCATCCATCCATCCATCCTTCAATCCACCCATCCACCCATCCACCCACCTACCCTCCCTCCCTCCATCTATTCACCCATCCACCCATCCACTCATCCACCCATCCACCCACCCACCCACCCATCCATTCATCCCTCAATCCATCCATCCATCCATCCCTCAATCTATCCACCCACCCACCCACCCACCCACCCATCCATGCATTCATCCATCCATCATCACACACCAGTTTTGGAAACCAGGAAGTTTGCTTGGCAAGTTCAACTTTGCTTTCTTGTAGGAGGACTTGTTGCCATCTCTTTATTGTGCATCATAATCTCAAAGAGGTAGAGAGGAACTCATCCAATAGCCAAGAAATGGTTGCCGAAGTGGTTCAGCCAAAGCTACATAAACTACACTCATAAGAAGCAATGGGATATTCAGTGTGTTTCCTAAGCAAAGAGCAGATCTTTTCAAAAGATCTCACAGTACGGTACTGGCGATCATCCAGCTGTAGGAATGGAGATTGACAGGGTGGGGGAAAAAATCAAATTTCATCCTTCTTAGAACTTAATTCTTCCTCGGGGATCAAATTTAACACACACACACACACACACACACACAAAATATCAACTTCCTAACAAAATTTCTCTTTCAGATTCTCTCAAGTACAGTACTTAGCTATGCCTTTTTCATGTCTTGGCTGTTGGCACTGCCTTCATCTAAGGGTTTTCACCCTGGAGGAACCCTTAAAGTCATGTTCAGATCTCTGGGAATTCCAGCATAAAAATGGCAAACAAAACTTCACATTATAATTCACTTCTAACTTACACAACTCATGCTTTACACTATTTCGAACAACAGCAAAGTGGCAGGCCAGCAGCTCCGCCAAGTTGTGTGAAAATTCTCACTGTGAATGTTAGCATAGCAGATGAAGTTAAAACACACATACACCACTGTTAATTCCTTTGTTTGTTTTCAGTGATAATCTTTTATGGAAACCCCCAGTTTCTGTGAAACCTCGGTTAAGGAAGGCTGATCCAGAGATGCTCCCTAAGAACATGTCCATATAGTCCCAAGGGTGATTTTTCGGGAGGCAACTGGACTTTCTTGTTTTTTTTCTTTTGAAGACATTTCACTTCTCATTCAAAAAGCTTCTTCAGCTCTGACAGGATAGTGAGGAATGGAAGGATATATATTCCTTGCAGACAGCTGGTCATTAGTATCCTTTTAGTGGATCTTTGAGGGTCTCTACAGACTTTTAGCTATACAATTTGGGATGAACACTTTTTGAATGGTGTGGGAGTAGGAATGGATTTCAAAAAAAAAAACTGCCGAGGTGGCGCAGTGGTTAGGGTGCAGTACTGCAGCTACTTCAGCTGACTGCTAGTTCAGCAGATCAGCGGATCAAATCTCACGGGCTCAAGGTTGACTCAGCCTTCCATCCTTCCGAGGTGGGTAAAATGAGGACCCAGATTGTTAGGGGGCAATATGCTATTTAGTATACTGTATTTGGTATAAGCCGCCCAGAGTCCTCGAAGAGTGGGCGCCATAGAAATATGACTAATAAATAAATAAATAAATAAACTACAGAAACCAGGAGCACTATCACTACTATCTGTGGCTTATTTTGTGGCATGGTTTGATGGTCATGTGACAATTCTTTAGGATTTAGCAGAGGTACTGGTCTACCAGGCTTTTAACTGCTTGCAGAGCTGTACTGGTCTACTCATTTGTTCTTGGAGGCACCAGTCTACCCATTTGTTTTTTGAGCATACTGATCTACCACCACACTGCCTTTTAACACTGATCAGCTGTAGGACGGCCCTTTGAAGCCCCGTGGCAAGAGTTTAAACAGTTTTTCTCCTTCTAGCCAATCAGCTGGGACTCGGGAGAATAGATTGGGGGTGGGGCCAAATAAAAGGTAAGAATAACACAGGGGAGGGGCAGGAGGGTCCAGCTCCCAAACAAAGAGAACTGGTTCTGTGATGTCATATCGTCACTGCTACCGGCTTGGCCGAACTGGGCCGAACCGGGAGGAACCCACCACTGCTACAAGTGCTTCAACGACCTTCTAAAATGGTGCAAATGACCAGCTGTTTGCAAGGAATATAAATTCTTCAATTCCTCACTATCCTGTCAGAGCTGAAGAAACTTCTTGGATGAGAAGTGAAACATCTTCAAAAGAAAAAAAAAACAAGGAAGTCCAAAAAAGCACCTTTGGGACAACCATGACTTGGATGACTGGGAATCTCTACAGACCTATGTCCATATGTAGTGCATTATGGGCGTGAAAATATAAAGCCTGACTTCATTATTGATACATTGGCTAGCAAGGGATAAATAATGCTATAAGCCACTGAACATCCAAGCATCTCATTTCATTTCAACTATCGTGGTCCACGGGGAGAAGAAAGTGAAAATCTTTCACATGTTTAGAGAGCTGGGACGTGCTGTTCCACCTCACAGTCCTTCAAGAATGCTTCTCCCAGCTTCTGTCCCATTCCCTTAGAAGATCACAGCTTTACAGATTTATTCTATCGTCTTCTCCTGAGAGGAAGCTCTTCTGCAAGATCTCCCAAGACACCTACTTAGTTGGGAATACTAAAGAATACATAGAAGGCTGGCTGGAGGTGGATAAACGGATTAGCGGACTAATTAATATCCTAGCTAGCTAGCCAAGCCAAGCATCTTCTTGCAAAAATAAAACTCTCTCCTCCATTATCACGTTCCCTCTACTCTGAACCCATGCCAATCCCAGGCTGGCCACCGTGGATGCCAACAACACCCTGTCTGACTGCGCGTACAAAAGTTGCGATTCTCATAAGGAGCAAACAGCACGTATGGTTATGGATCACATTTTGGATTTCCCACAAAGGAAGCAGATGCCAAAGTGCTGTGAAATGTAAAACAAACAAATAAAGCAAAACAGGACACCCTCGGATATCAATGCAGCATGCCAAGATATAAGGAGGGAGAAAGAGAGGGAAGAAGGGAGGGAGGGAGAGAGTGGGGAGGGAAGGCAGGCAGAAAGGAAGGAAGGAAGGAAGGAAGGAAGGAAGGAAGGAAGGAAGGAAGGAAGGAAGGAAGGAAGGAAGGAAGGAAACTAAAATAGAACAAAGTATTTCTGCATCTCTTCAAAAAAAAAGTTTTTTTCTGAGTCAAGTCCAGTATTTCACATTAATGTGAAAATAGTAAATCTACACAGACACAGACACAACAGAGAGAGGCAGGCAGGCAGGCAGGCTGGCAGGCAGGCAGGCAGGCAAGCACAAAACTAAAATAGAACAAAGTATTCCTACATTTCTTCAAAAAATGTTTTTTTTCTGAGTCTAGTATTTCACATTAATGTGAAAGTAGTATATCTGTTAAATCTACACAGACACAGACACAACAGAGAGAGAGAGAGACAGAGAGACAGAGACAGAGACAGAGAGAGACAGAGAGAGAGACACACAGAGAGACAGAGAGACAGACAGAGACAGACAGAGAGACAGACAGAGACAGACAGAGAGAGACAGAGAGAGAGACAGAGACACAGAGAGAGAGACACACACAGAGAGACAGAGAGACAGACAGAGACACAAAGAGAGAGACAGAGACAGAGACAGAGAGAGACAGAGACAGAGACAGAGAGACAGAGAGAGACAGAGACAGACACACACACACACACACACAGAGAGAGAGAGAGAGAGAGAGAGAGAGAGAGAGAGAGAGAGAGAGAGAGAGAGAGAGAGAGAGAGAGAGAGAGAGAGAGAGAGAGGGGTCTATTTTATCTGGTATTGAGCTTCTTCCTGCAGGCTGGACTGAGTATGTGACTGCAAGAACTTCTGATTGTTTGCAGAAAAGCTAAAAAGCCACTGTAAAAGAATCCCGGACCCTTCCAATGTATTAAATCCAAAATACAATCAATGTTCACATTCTTGTGATGCTCTACATTAAAGGGGAAAAAAAGGTTGGAAATTGATCTATACTGGACCAAGTCAGCTGGGTCAAGCCCCATTTCTGCCACCTCCTTCAGAAACTGTCCTTTTCTCAAAGAACCATTGATGAATATTCAGATCCAATCTATTGCAGCTCCCAGGCCTCACAGGAGGCCTCAATCAATCTGAGAAATGGCCGAATTAACACTGCAAAAGGACTCTAACCATTTCTGTCTTGGGACTCAAACAGTCACTCCACACGATGAGGCCCAAGCTGGAGTAACTCAGCAGTTCTGTGTTCTGCCCCAGCTATGGACCCCAAAAAACGCACCACACACAAAGTCCGTACAAATCTTAGTTTACTAAATCAAATCAGTCTTTTTCAAATAACGGCTGTTAACTAACTTTCTTAACAGCCTACAAGAATCCAAAGAATAAATAATCGTAATCTTACTATGGTTGGCAGAAAGCCCAAAAGCAATTTGCAGGAAACTGATAAGAGAACTAAGATCAGGATGCGAAGGAGAGTGAACAAAGTTGTTCCCTGCAAATTGCCTCAGTCGGCGTTCCTCCTTAAATAGGCTAAAGGAGTGGCCAATTAGCCCCAAGCCTTACTCTCGAGGAGACCTCCTCCTGAGGAACCACTCCTGCCTTTTGGCAGCTCTGCGTGCCCGTGCATTGAGACGAGTCTCCTCCTCTTCTTCCTCTTCACTTGTAGGAGCTTCTGGAGGTTCTGAAAGCCCTGGCTGAATCCCTGGCTGAATCCCTGCCTCTTCAGAATAATCAAAAAGTTGCAACAGATCTCTGAGTAGGATGTTCTTCTGCTCCAGAGGCCCATTGGTGGCTATATCTCACCTGACCTGCTTGCCAGGTCTTCAGGAAATTCTTCAAGATCCTTTTGAAAAGCAACAGGATCCACTAGCAAATATTGATAGACCCTTATGAAGCTGGTTCAGGTCCATGATTGATATGTTGGCCATCCTGGAGAAGATCCCCCATCCCACTTGCTTGCAATAACTCCCTCTTTTTTTACAACCCTGTAATCTCTTAATTCTGGGTAGAGTTGGGGCAACTGGATGGAACTGAGCATTTACTGACTGGATACCCTTCCTGATGCCATGCAGAGTTCACAGCAATTTCTTTTTCTTTGCATCTTAGGAGAGAAGCATTCACCACTACGTAGGATTGAACTCTCACCCTTCCGAGTGGGAGGTGAGAGTCTTCACCACTAGGCCACCATGCCAGTTCCTCTTGTTTCCAATAATTGTCAGGGAACTGCATCACAAAATACTCACCATGTGTGACTAGACATTTTACTACAATTGAGTCTGCCTAGGAGATGAAATATGCTTCTGACAATCTTCCGATGTCATATACTAAACTCTCTATAACCATACAAATATAGATTAATTCTTCATGTTATGGAGAGCATGGTACTCGCCCATATCTATAAAAATTCCGAACATTTATCTTGAATGAAAATATAATAACCATCTTATAGTGAATCCCTACTGTATAGAAGTGAGTGTCTACTACATAGAAAGAAATATCTTACTCATATAGGTCTTTTGCATGATAGTTATTTTCTCAGATCATCTTCTGCATGTGGAAAAAAAAAACCATCTCTTTTTAGACTTCTGAATAAGTTTGGAGTTCATAAAGATTTTCACAATCTTTTATGCGCCAAAATGAAAGGGAGGTTTACCACTGAATTAATATCAGCAGGAGAAAGCTATTATAGGAGCTCTATTTCATTTTACTAGATGCTTTTGAAACAAACTTAAAGGCCTGATCTTATTCTCGGTAGGAAATGACAATATCACACTCTTAAAGCGATGTGACTTTTCTTCCCCGCATTGAATCAAGTCAGAACTAAGAGTTGTCAAGGGCTGCAGGAATACAAATTTGCATGCATCGAGATAAGTCTTTAAGGTAAAAGGATCCTATGGAATATTTATACGTTTGAGGATTAGAAATTCTAGCATTTGAGAGAGAGAGGTGTGCAGGAGAAAACATTTTCTGCTAAAATAGAGTCTAGTCGGCCAGAACAGAGGCGTACAAGACATAGTCCCTTAATATTCTCCACCCTGCTTGTGAGCAGATAAACTTGCAAAACCATTTACCACTTTTTTAACAGCACACCATATTTTTTGGAGTATAAGACGCACCAGAGTATAAAATATACCTTAGTTTTTGAGGAGGAAAATAAGAAAATAGCTGATTGGTGGGTGGATCAGCATCCCGGAATACCCCCAATTAGCTGTTCCCAGAGGTGAATTTTAGCAATAGGTTTCTTGGTTGTGAGCTCTGTGTCTTGCTTTTTTTTTTTTTTTTGCTTTTTTTTTCTGCCTCTGAAACTTTTGAAACTCTGTTTCAGAAAAAAAAAAACTTTTTTCTTGCCTCTGAAAGCCTCTGAAACAGAGCTTCAGAAAAAAGCCTCTGAAGCTCTGTTTGGGGGCTTCTTTTCTGAAGCTTCGTTTCTGATGCTTTTTTCAGCCTCTGAAACCTCCGTTTGAGAAGCTGGGCGGGGCTGCATTTGGAGTATAAGACACACCCAGATTTTCACCCTCTTGTTTTGGGGGAAAAGGTGCATCTTATACTCCAAAAAATAAGGTATCTCTGGGTTTGGGCTCGCCTTTAAGTGCTCCAATTGCTAGGCCAACTCTCCTTAGCTTCCACATTTAGACAAGATCAGTCAGAAAAGATATTCAATATACGCGGAATAAGACACGAGGACAGCAGACAGGAAGAAGATTTAAGTTCCACTGCAAGAAAAATGTAAAGTTGGGAGGATATCTACCAGGAAATTAGTCCACACATCACTGCAGGAGAGAGAAGAACAGTGGTAAGAGAAACTGTGTTCAAATCAGCCTTGGTTCAGTAAAAGATTGAGTCTTATTTGAGTCTCACTCGTTGTGAATATTGAAGAGAACAATTTGGGTGTCCCCGGAGGGTAGATTTAACCTGAGCAAGGTCTGTTAAAGGAGCTCTTTGTAACTTTAACAAAAAGAGTCATTTCTGATAAGGAAATATATGGAAGATTTCCTCGCTAACTACATCCTTTCAGGTGAGAATCAAGAAAGCAAGTATGCTTGTAGAAAAATAAAAGGCAGGAAAGAAACATCCTGGCATTAGCAAAGAGCAGGCATACTGTCTTCCTTGGCAAGTAGATCAAAACATTTTTTTTCCCCTCCTCGCTCCCTTCCTCTCTGTTGCTTTCTATTTCGGATCGCATATTTCTGAAGAATATTTGCACAAGGTAAGTCACTTCCAGCTCGAAATCAATTTACGGCAGGGAAATGGGAGGCTTCCAGATGAATCAAATTTTCCAATTAAAGGAAATAAAAGAGGGAGAACAAGGCCACCATGCTGTGAAGAAGCCCCGGAGAATAAAATTTAAACTGGAAAAGAAGCCCCAGAGAAAGGAACAGCGAAGGCGTTGCTCTATTTCCTGGGTTTCTGTTGAAAAGTCAATGAGAAAATGCCGAAACACGTTTTCATTGAGCATGGCAAGAAAGTGCTTGCATTATTACCCCAAAAAAGGCTTATCACCTGCTATTGCTCTTTGGAACTAAATTAATGACATATTTGCCTAGGGAAAAACATATATTTAATTTCTCTCTGTCCCTTCCTTTTCCTGACTTAGAAAAAGCCTAGCTCCATGATGACGAACCTATGGCGTGCCAGAAGTGACATGCAGAAACCTGTCTGTGAGCATGCGTGCCATCACCAGCTGCTCTTCTGATTTCCAGTGCATGCATCGGGGTGGGCTCTACTTACCTTTGCTACCAGTTCACAATGGGGCTGCGTGCGCGCTTCTGCGCATGTGCAGAAGCTTCCTGATGATGTCAGGGTTGGTGGGCGGAGCCTCCCACCGGTTTTACTACCGGTTCTATAGAACCAGTCCGAACTGGGGGCAACCCACCACTGGTGTGCATGTGCGCTGGGAAGTTGATCTTTGCATGTGCTGGAGCCCCGGAAACCCAAAGATCAGGTGGCCGGTGCATGCATGCACCTGGTCTTTGAGCTTCCAGGGCTCCAGTGCGTGCACATGCGCGCATATACGTTCCAGTTTGGGCACGTAAGAAAAGGTTCGCCATTGTTGAGGGTAAAACTGCCCTCTGCAAAGTAGTGCAACGGACCAGACAGCGTTGCTTAGCAAAAACACAGATACTCTCAGACTCTGAACATCGTTAGAAAAATAAATAGTCTTTACTTGTAGTAAAACAAACAAACTTGGCTTCTTAAAAACAAAGATAACACTTCTTCAAATAATCACGGTTCAACACAAAACATAGTTTGCTTACAATTCCAGTTCCTTCGTGAATACTGGCACAGTTCCTTTCAGCAGTTCAACCTTCTAATAGCATGAGGAGGAGTGAATGGACTTCCTGCCTTCTTTTATGTCTGCTTAGCCAATTAATCAATTAGTCATCTTGTAGCAGTTAAAGTTACAGAACATAGTTTTCTATATATTATCTACCCAACTGTAGGATAAGGGATCCAACAGCCATCACTGGCCTAGCTGTTTCTAAGACAGAACCCAAGACAGAGGATTATTTGGGCGAGCGACGTTTTGACTTGTCTTTAGAGTTTTCATTCAAAATCAAATGTAGTTCTAATGCAATGAATTTTGAACCATTCAGGAGATGGGGCATGTTGTTGGCTGAAAGGAAATAAATCCAAAACTTTTGATCGAGAGGGCATGGCTTTCGAATATCAACCGACAAGCTCCACCGTTTCTGATGTACCCAATGGCCGGAAGGGCAGTATTTTTTTTTTTAAAAAAAATAAGGCTTAAAGTTTTCCCATCATTCAGGGGTTGGCAACCCACGGCTCTGGAGCCGCATGTGGCTCTTTCATCCCTCTGCTGTGGCTCCCTGTCGCACAAAATATGCATCTCAACCACCAATGTGCGACACCTGCTGGCATATGACTTATTGAGGTTTTCGATCCCCTGGTAGGCCAACCAGGGATAAATCCAAGAAAATGTGACATCTTACATCCCTGATGTACAGACAGTGTGTGCTGAGGTTCAGGAGCAAAAATCACATTAACCCTCCAGTACACACAGTAAAATATGCAGTGTTCATTTTAGATGTCAAAAGAGTTTTGTGGCTTCCGGTGTTTTTTTTTTCTGTGGGGAACGGGTGCAAATGGCTCTTTGAGTGTTTAAGGTTGCCGACCCCTGCCATAATTCCTCATGGAGAGGTTTTGGGTCCCTCTTTCCATTAGTTACTAAGGGGAAAATAAACCCTCTCTGCAAAGAACAAAGGAACATCTTAAAGCCTTATTTAGGCTTATTAAGAGCGAGACTTATTAAGCCTTATTAGTACTAAGCTTTTCTTTCCTTTTAATGTGGAAAGTCTTATTTTTTTTTTTTAAAAAAAAGCAAAAGACAAAAGAAGGGTTAGTCAGAGGCTGGGAGTGGGGTTGGTTCACTGCAATAAGACCCCCCCCCATCACCTTAATCCCACAGCTGTATTTAAGTTTTGTGGCATTTTAGGTTTCACAGACTCCAGTTTGGAAAAAGGAATCAAATGAATTTTAATTCTTTTTCACATGCAGAAAAGGATTCTCTGTACTAATTTTGTTTAGTAAGAGCTGTGGGGGAACTAAGAGCCTTGGTAGTACAGTGGTCTAAAGCACCCTGTTATTAAGACCAGCTTCCTGCAATTACTGCAGGTTCGAATCTCGCCAAGGCTCAAGGTTGACTCAGCCTTCCATCCTTTCTAAGGTAGGTAAATTGAGGACCCAGTTTGTGGGGGCAATAAGCTGACTTTGTATAAATATACAAAAGGATGAAGGCTATTGCTTAGTGCATTGTAGGCCGCCCTGAGTCTCCGGAGAAGGGCGGCATATAAATCAAATTTAAAAAAAAAACAGTGGTTAGAATGCGGTATTGCAGGCTAATTCTGCCCACAGCTGGGAAGTTCGATCCTGACTGGCTCAAGGTTGACTCAGCCTTCCATCCTTCTGAGGTCGATAAAGTGAGGATCCAGATTGTCAGGGGCAATGTGCTGACTCCAGAAACCACTTAGAGAGGGCTGCAAAATCACCATGAAGCGGTATATAAATCTAAGTCCTATTGCTATTATTAGATTTTTTCTTAAGGTTTCCTCTGAATGTCCAGAGATATGATCCAAGCTTCTACACCCAACATCTCCTGCAATGGATGGTGGGGAATGGAAGGATTTATTCTCCTTGCAGACAGTTGGTCATTTGCATTCATTTAGCAGGTCGTTAAGGAGGTTTATCTGTGTCATCAGGGTCACCTGAGTGGTGCAAATTCCCCACCATCCACTCAGAGCTGAAGAAGCTTCTTGGATGAGAAGTGAAACGTCTTCAAAGAAAAACCAGAAAGTCTAATTGCCACATGAAAAAAGCACTTTTGGGACAACCACAGACCGGATGACTAAGAATCTCCATAGACGTTTGTTAAGTGAGTTTTGCCCCATTTTATGACCTTTCTTGCCTCAGTTGTTATGTGAATCACTGAAGAATATTTGCACAAGGTAAGTCACCTCCAGCTCGAAATCATAATCATAAGTCATAAGTTTGTTTGTCAAGGATATATAAGATAACAGATAAAAGTACAAACATAATTTGAATACATGAAAAGAGTAAGTAAAAAGGAATATTAGGACAGGGACTGTAGACATGCTGGTGCACTTATGCACGCCCCTTACAGACCTCTTAGGAATGGGGTGAGGTCAACAGTAGACAGTTTAAGGTTAAAGTTTTGGGGGTTTGAGGAAGAAACCACAGAGTCAGGTAGTGCATTGCAGGCATTGACCAATCTGTTACTGAAGTCATATTTTCTGTAATTGAGTTTGGAACGGTTTACCTTGAGTTTGTATCTATTATTTGCTCGTGTATTGTTGTGGTTGAACTGAAGTAGTCGTTGACAGGAAGGACATTGTGGCAGATAATTTTATGTACTATGCTTAGGTCAGACCGAAGTTGGCGTAGGGAAGGGAAATGGGTTAGCTCCCCTCCCCCCGGTTGTTAAGTGAATCTGGCTTCCCCATTGACTTTGCTCATCAGACGGTCGCAAAAGACGATCACGTGACTTTGGGACACAGCAACGGTGTTCATGTGAATTTTGATCACATGATCCTAGAGATGCTACAAAGATCATAACTGTGAAAAAATGGTCATACTGTATGTCTCTTTTTCCAGTGTTGTCGTAACTTCGAATGGTCACTAAATGAATTCTTGTAAGTCGAGGACTACCTGCATGAAATAAACAAATAAAATAAAATACTGGCTAAATATTAGCTAAAATAAAGATGCTCTGTTGTGGATCAGAGACTAGGCATTCTCTCTCTCTCTCTCTCTCTCTCTCTCTGTCTGTCTCTGTCTCTGTCTCTCTCTCTTTCCCTACATCCGCCATCTCTTTACACTTGTCTTTATCATCTCAAACAGACTGGTAATGAAATGTTTCCAATAGAGTTAAGAGAAGCTCATTAAAGAGCACAAATAAGTTAAGTGAGATACTAATCCCCGAAGAACTGAGTAAGTGAGTTAGATCTCAAGAGTATGCTTCCCCTTAGCTGTCTGAACTGGCTTCTACTTCACCTAATGAGACGCTTACTGATTTAAAAAATGATTCCCAACCAATTAATCAATAGCCCGAGCTCCAGTTCAGATGCTTCAAAGCTTGCAGAGATGCAAATGCCTGCAATTCCTTAAATCAGAGGCACCAGGGGTTTTTTTTCTTCCTGGAGTCATGCAGCTTCCTTCTTCCTGTTCCTAACAAGAGAAGTAATTGGTTTAGTTTAGTTTAGTTTAGTTTAGTTTAGTTTAGTTTAGTTTAGTTTAGTTTAGTTTAGTTTAGTTTAGTTTAGTTTAGTTTAGTTTAGTTTAGTTTATTGTCATTGCACCTCGTACAACGAAATTAAATGCCACCTTCAGTGTACATTGTAATTATAAAAATAAAACACAAACACACATCCTTCCCATTCTATACAAGTGAGATGAAAACCGATATTGCATTAATATTGCACTATACAGTAGAATTCAATATAGTTACTGCTCTGGGATAGAAGCTGTTTTTTCAGCCTATTTGCCCTTGTTTTTATTATCCTGTACCGTCTGCCAAATGGTAATAGTTCAAATAAATAAATAAATAAATAAAAGGGTGCCCAGGATGAGATGGATCTTTAAGAATGTTTTGATCTTTCTTAAGGCAGTGGGAGCTATAAAGCTCTTCCAAGAAGGGGAGGGGGCAACCCATGATCCTCTGGGCAATGACGTTAACCTTCTGGAGCGCTGTCCTATTTGCCACTGTACAATTGGCAAACGATACACAGGTGCAGTAAGTTCAAATACTCTCTATGGTGCAGCGGTAGAAGGTCACCAGCAGTTTTTCATTCAGTTGTTGTTTCCTGAGAAGTCTCAGGTAGTATAATCTCTGCTGGGCCCTTTTGACCAGTGCTGCAATGTGAGCGTCCCAGGTCAGGTCCTCTTTTATGATAATGCCCAGAAACTTAAAACTGCCTACTTGCTCCACTCGGTCTCCATTGATAAGCAAAGGCTGGAGGTCTGAGCTATTATTTCTATAGTCCGCTATAAAGTCCTTGGTTTTATTGGTGTTAAGGACCAAGTTATTGTCTCCACGCCATGAAAGCAACCGGTCCACCTCATTTCGATAGGTAGTGTTCTGTCCCCGTACCACACACGCACCCCCACAGACGGCCCGGAGTTAATAAGCCACACGACAAAACTCTTTGAAGACAAAGCTGGCAGCAACCCAGTGGCTAGCTGCCAATTCAGACTTTACTCACACAAAACAAAGATTAGACTGCAAGCATTCCGATAAAACAAGCAGTGTATCAACAATACAAGGATTCATCCAAATGCAGTCCGATAAAGCAGGCAAAGTCCAGTAACGCAGAGATCATGGAGTATTTCCAGTTTTTGCTCGTCACAAACTGAGCCGGCCACCACACCCACATTTATACCCTGTGGGGTGTGGTCCAGTGACTCAGCTAATCTCTGGCACGCCTTCCCTTCTGCTGTGCATGCTTCTCCCTGCGCCTCTGTCGCGGGTCCAGCCAGCACTTATCTTCTTCATCGCTGTCCACCTGTGGCTGCGGGGATATGCTTGGCTCTGAGCCTATCGTTTGGCCTTCGGTGTCCTCCGGAGGCATTGCCAGAGAGGAGGGTCCTGGAGAAGGAGGTCTTGCCAACTCCTCTCCCTCACTCTCAGAGCCTGCATCTGTTGATAGCCCAGGCTCAGGCAACGGAGCCACAACAGGTAGGCTCATCCCCCATCAGAGATGAGTCCCACCACTGTTGTATCATCTGCAAATTTAGTAATAGTATTATTAGCATGAGTGGGAATGCAGTCATGCACATAAAAAGCATAGAGTAAGGGACTCAACATGCAACCTTGTGGTGTATCAGTGTTAAGTATAAAGGCTGAAGAGATATGATTACCTAATCTGATCCTCTGAGAGCGGCCAAACAGGAAATCCATCATCCAAAGGCAGATTGAATATGATCCATGAGTTTAGACACTAGTCTATGTGGAAGTATTGTGTTAAATGCAGAGCTAAAATCTGCAAAAAGCATCTTTACATAGCCCCTCCACCCCGCTGTTCCAAATGAGTCAGTGCAATGTGAAAAGTGATGGCTATAGCATCCTCTGTAGATCTATTTCTTCTGTATGCAAACTGGTGTTTAACAAATGCAGGCGGAAGACCAGAAATGATGTGCCAGCAGACCAATTTCTCAAAGCACTTCATGATGCTAGGAGTGAGTGCCACTGGTCTGTAATTGTTGAGGTTATTGATAGGGAACTTCTTTGGCAGTGGAACAATGGTGGAAGCCTTCAAACAAGATGGAATAGTGGACTGGGATAAAGACCGATTGAAGATCCCGGTAAAGATTCCAGCCAACTGATCAACACAGTCTTTAAGCACTCGGCCAGAGATACCATCAGGACCAGCAGCCTTTCTAGGGTCCACAGCCCTCAGAATGCTCCTCACCTCCTCTTCCTCCATGATGAGGCTACAATAGGCTGGTGGCTGTATCTTAGCTGTCTCTGATGTCTCCACTTCAAAGCGAGCAAAGAAATGATTCGGCTCCTCTGCCAAAGAAGCCTCCCCCTCAGCAGGGATGACATTGGTCGGTTGACGGTTAATGATTTATTGAATCCCTCGCCGTACCTGCCTCATGTTATTACTATAAAAATTATCCTCCATCTTCCTTTTATAATCAGTCTTGGCCTTCCGAATACTTTTTTCAGACTAGCTCTGCCAACACTGTATCTTGCCCCATCACCAGACCTAAAGGCCTTGGTCTTGTCATACTAGAGGCGCTGGACTTCCTTGGTCATCCCAGGCTTCTGATTGGGATAGATCCTAATACGTTTATCCACAGTGACAGTATCTGTGCAGTGGTTGATATAGCACAGAACAGCTGCAGTGTGCTCCTCTAGGTCAGGGCGGTGAAAGATGTCCCAATTTATGTTCCCAAAACAATCCTGAAGTTGTTGGGAAGCATCTTCTGGCCAAGATTTCACTGTCTTTATTATAGGTAGAGCCCGAATCTGAAGAGGGATGTATGTTGGTGCTAAAAGCAGTGACATACGGTCTGATTGTCCCAAATGTGGCAATTGTATAACCTTATAGCTATGTTTAATGTTGGTTTATACTTTGTCCAATATGTTTGTTCCTCTAGTTGCACACTTAACATGCTGATAGAATTTAGGAAGCACCGCTTTTAAATCAGCCTGGTTAAAGTCCCCCCTATAATATGCACAGCATCAGGATATTTATTCTGTGATTACTAACAATGTTGTACAAGAATCCCAAAGCTATGGCAGTATTGGCATCAGGTGGGATATAGACTGCAGCAGAGGTGGTATTCAGCAGGTTCTGACCAGTTCTGGAGAACTGGTAGTGGAAATTTTGAGTAGTTCGGAGAACCGGCAAATGCCACCTCTGACTGGCTCCGCTCCCATCTATTCTCTGCCTCCCGAGTCCCAGATGATTGGCTGGGTCTTCTTTTGTTGCCCCGCACAGGAGAACGGAGCTGGAAAGCAGATTAGTGGGGTGGGGAGGGAATGGGGATTTTGCAATAACCTTCCCCCAGAAGTGGGGAGGGAATGGGGATTTTGCAGTAACCTTCCCCCAGGAGTGGGGTGGGAATGGAAATTTTATAGTATCCTTTCCCTGGAGTGGGGTGGGAATGGAGATTTTACAGTATCCTTTCCCTGCCACACACCCCAAGCCACACCCACCAAGCCACACCATGTCCACCAAGCCATGCCCACAGAACTGGTAGTAAAAAAATTTTGAATCCCACCACTAGACTGCAATAATCAAAACCACACCGAACTCCCGTGGAAGATATATGGGCCTACATCAGTGGTGGGTTGCCCCAGGTTTGGACCGGTTCGCAAGAACCGGTAGTAAAACCAGTGGGAGGCCCCGCCCACCACCCCAGATGTCATCATCAGTGATCTGCGTATGCGCAGAAGCAAGGCCTGCGCATGAGCGAAGCGAGCGTGCACGCACGTGCAATCTCATTGCAAACCAGTTGTAAAGGTAAGTAGAACCCACCCCTGGCTTACATCAAAGAGTCATATACTCCAGATCTATGGAGCAGTGGCTGTCTACAATCTTTATATTGACAAACCAGCTTTTCTTCACATGTTTAGCCACTGGATGAGAACTGGATCCATAACTTCTTGTACTCCAAAGCATATTATTTTTGTCTGGAATCCAAGGGTTCCATAGCCTTAATAATTAAAGAAACCTTTTGTCGATTTGCTGATTGATTGATTGGGTGATGAGGACAATGATAATGTTATCCATTCAGTCATGTTCAACTTTTGGCAATTCTATGGGCCACATCTCCCAATCTTGCATTATTTCTTTGAGTTTTATTGATTAGGTAGAAACATATTTTGTTGAGAGAGGTTTATTTGTACGAGTAAGGCTGAAAAATGAACAAATGCCTTCTTTTTTTTCTTTTTTTAAAAGGCTATTCTACTTGCCGTAGACAGATGGGAAGAAAAAAAATGTTAAAAACAGGCTTTCCATTTTAATAATTATTACCACATTGTTTTTAAATTTTAATTGCTGGCAGACACTTCTTTCATTTTGATCACTGATGTAGCAAAGCGATTTTTAAATTAGAAGTAGATTAATATATTTTTATTCTTTTGGGACAGAGGTGTGCAAAATGTTTTGAATTTAAAATCAGCCAATCCATAAATCACTTTGCTGTGGACTCTTGAAGCAGCCTACAGAACAAAAGAATACAAAATTAATCAGAACGTTATAAAATATTTATTTGACATAAAGGCATCCTGTAATATGCTAATAAAATAAGTTACCCACCATACAATCCCCACGAGAATCAGTTCTATAAACATATCCCTGCAAATGAATGCATAAAATATATTTATAATAAAATGCCCATGTGATTAAGGTCTATAAACTAAAACCTGCAAGTAAATAAGCTTGTAAATCTAAGCTTTATACAATGGAAGGTTTCAAGTTGAATGCTCTCTGCCTCACTGCTTGAAACTATCAGCTCAAGCAGAAGATAGGTTATTGATGGCATCACGAAAATATTTGAAGCTTGAAGTGGTCCAGTTTCAAGCATCAGACCCGAAGAGTTTTGGGCTCCAAAAAGCTTCTCCAATGGTCAGAACATTCCATTTTCAATCTAAAACCTTTTCTAATCCTCTTATTTCTAGGACCGTGATGGCGAACCTTTGGCATACGTGGCACGCAGAGCCCTCTCAGTTGGCACATGCGCCATCGCCAGCTGCTCTTCCAGATGGCGCCTGTCAGCTGGTCTTCGCACATGCACACGACGTGTCAGAGTATTTACAGTGTGACTTCTATTTTGAGACCGCCCAGGAGCAAAATACAGGACAAGGAGGTTTGCCTTACAAACAGTGGTTTATATACAAGACTTCTATATACAGACGTACAAGTGGTAGGCACATACCAGACAAGCAATCAGTCTTTAGCTCTACACAGAGAACTGCAATGCAGATAGAACACGGCAAGGAGAGTGATACACAAGGAGAGTGATACACAAGGAGAGAGAGATAGACACCCTCTAATGGCCTCCCTTATATAGACAGCTTCTTAAAGGGCAATAACCCTGCTGAGTCAGTCTTAAAGGGGCAGGTCAGCTTTAAATCTTCATTACCCTGACACGATGGAACCCAGAAGAGAGCAGGTTGCCAGTGCGCCTGCACACCAGACCAACTGTCCAGCGTGCATGTGTGTGATGGAACCCGGAAGAGCAGCTTCCAGCGTTCTAGCACACGCACTCAGTGCCGAAAAGGTTAACCATCACTGTTCTAGGATTTTTTTTTTCCTTTAGCTGCTGGAAGCATTTTCCTTCCTGTAGGCTCTTTCATCCTTCCCTCATTAGTCACATTAGGACAGGAAGTCGAGGATGATAAAATGCCGGTGAACAGAGTTTACACTGATAAGGTTAGTATAGGAAGAGGATGTAGAAGAACTGTCTTGTTAAGTCAAAACTGTTTAGTAAGGATGGAAAGAAGAAGAAGAAGGAGGAGGAGGAGGAGGAGGAGGAGGAGGAGGAGGAGGAGGAGGAGGAGGAGGAGGAGGAGGAGGAGGAGGAGGAGAAGAAGAAGAAGAAGAAGAAGAAGAAGAAGAAGAAGAAGAAGAAGAAGAAGAAGAAGAAGAAGAAGAAGAAGAAGAAGAAGAAGAAGAAGAAGAAGAAGAAGAAGAAGAAGAAGAAGAAGAAGAAGAAGAAGAAGAAGAAAATGTTGTCCGGCATAGTGAAGAAGGAACAAACATGATTCCTTCATGCAGTAGGGTTTTTTTTTTTTCATTTATTAAATGAGAAAAGTAGGAAAAGAAAGAATGAAGAACAGAGTTGGAAGGGACCTTGGAGATCTTCTAGTTCAATCCCCTACTTTGCATTGGCAATCAAATTGCACTGGACCAAGGTGAGATGGGTCCCATAAATAAATAATTAATAAACAAATAACCGCTTCTGCTGGCAATCATGGCTTAATGGGGGCCTCCTGCCTTGCATGTTAGCTTGGATGTCTTTGATAGACCACCCCCTGACCAGTCATGGTTATATTACTCCTAGAAATAGTAACTCCTGGTTAACCTAAAGAGCCACAGAATGTATAGCTATAGTATGAAAGCTCTTTTGATGATGTCAACTGACCAACTAGCGATCCCAAAACAAGGAGACACTCTCAGGAGATTTGAATTCCCAAAAGTAAAACTTTATTGGATACACCATATTGGTACTGAAGAAACAAAACCAGCTCTGGTTTTTCCCACACAAATGTTTGCTTAGTTAAACAACAGCTTCCCCTTCTCCCCTGGATGATCATATTGTCTGATTATGAGTCATCTGTTTATTATGGGAACAGTCCATCTCTTTCTCAAGCACCTGCAGTGGTGACCTTGATGGCTTCCATGCTCTCCCCATCTCCGCATGCATTTTCTCTATTCCATTTCCACTTTCCCTCCCCCCAGTTCATTGGCAAGTTGAAAACCATTAGGGCAGTGGTGAAATCCAAATTTTTTTACTACCGGTTCTGTGGGGGTAGCTTGGTGGGGGTGGCTTGGTGGGCATGGCACGGGAAGGATATTGCAAAATCTCCATTCCCACCACTCCAGGGGAAGGATACTACAAAATCCCTATTCCCTCCCCACACCTAGGAGAAGGATATTGCAAAATCTCCTTTCCCACCCCACTCTGGGGCCAGCCAGAGGTGGTATTTGCCGGTTCTCCAAACTACTCAAAATTTCCACTACTGGTTCTCCGAACTGCTCAAATTTTCCTCTACCGGTTCTCCAGAACCTGTCAGAACCTGCTGGATTTCACCCTTGCATTAGGGTTTGCAAGAAGCCAAGCGGTTCAATCTTGACGTTCCATCCTCTTGAGATCCTAATGCCTTCTGGCTGATGGAGCTCCGATACCAGGGCATAAATTAAATTAAATTAAATTTCCCAATCTCAGAATAAATTGTCATTATTTTCTGTTTTCCACTTGTATCTGGTGAATCAATTCAGAAGGATTAACCGGTTACACAAGAGCCACTGCAGGTGCTTACAATTTTGTTTCAAGATCCCTCTCCATCTCATCCCACTCCATCCTCAGCTCTTGCATTTCAAGTACGCCAAGAAGAACCGTGAGCTTCAACTCACACGAACATCAGATAAAGAGGGGAGCCTCTTCCCCTCCCCTCCTAATCTGCAAAAATTAAAACCATGCTGAAGAGGGTTGGGAAGCTTGTGGGTTTTCAGCTGTACCATCAAATCATTGAAAGCTACGGTTCCAATCACATTAAGGTGGGATTGAACACACCGGGCTATGCTTCCTAATACATGAGTAGAGGATTAGTTACACTGCCAAAACTCAAGCATCCACATAAAAACCATATGCGCGCACGCAATACTTTCTACCTTCCGAAATAACTGATCTACCTTAGCCGATTCTGCTCTTCCATCATTGTAATTTATTTTAAACGTACTTAAATGCTTCTTCTAAGCTTTTCCATTTATAATATTGGCCGGCGCGCTTATAAAAGAACTCGTTTTCAGGCTTCAAACCCAGTACGTATAATGGTTTTGCAACACCCTTAATACGGGTTGCAAGACACGTTAAGCAGCTGTGTAGGCTGGGCTATTATTTATGCTCTGTCATTAAGTTGGTGGACTAGTTGGTGCTGTATAAAAATTGATTAAATGTACGGTATATCAGCTACTACTGAGTAATAGCTCGAGTCATTTAAAATGTTGCTGCTGAAATATATACCAATGACCCATTTGAACAAAACTGGAGGAAGCAATAAGGAAATGGCCAGCAGAGAAGTTGACTCCAAGTATTGGGTTTTAGGGACGCGGTGGCTCAGTGGCTAGAAGCTGAGTTTGTCAATCAGAAAGGTCGGCAGTTCAGCGGTTTGAATCCCTAGCGCCACATAATGGGATGAGCTCCCGTTACTTGCCCCAGCTTCTTCCAACCTAGCAGTTTGAAAGCATGTAAAAATGCAAGTAGAAAAAATAAGGACCATCTTTGGTGGGAAGGTAACAGCGTTCCGTGCACCTTTGGCGTTTAGTCATGCCGGCCACATGACCATGGAATTGTCATCAGACAGCGCTGGTTCTTCAGCTTAGAAACAGAGATGAGCACCGCCCCCTAGAGTTGGGAACGACTAGTACATATGTGCGAGGGGAACCTTTACCTTTATTGGGGTTTAGCAATTTAGCAAGCATCATATTAGCAACATGCAATAATCATTCAACAAGGACGTTTTATGTATGGGTGTATGAATTCAAAAATTACTCCCCTCTGTTCAAAGACATCTTGTGCATTCCTTTTTTTAAAAAAATATATATGAAAAAATGGACTTAATTCCATATAAATGAATATACAATTCAAGTTCCAAAAGCCAGACCAACAAAGAATTGAAGCCTAAAACTTTAAAAAAAAATATCCAAGAAATAGGCTCTCACTGAGTAATTTATATACTGGAAGGAAGCAAATCCCAATATTAGTTTAAATCTCTGTGGATATTTCTTATTCAAAGCTTGGCACCAAAGCATTCATTTTTCCTTTGCTTCTTCAGTGATTTGAATTTCTATCTGAAGAAAGAATTGGATCAGATAACTCAAGAGTTTATTTTGGACCTTTATGGCTGAGTTGAGTTTGCTCTCTTGTTTAAGGTTTACATAAGAGTCAGTCATGCATCAATTTCTCATATGCTGTGATAATTATGATAATTATGGCTCCCTCTATCACATGATAGTGGTTTGCAGAGCCCATTCAAAGTGCCAGAGTAGAAAGTGGGAGACAGTGAGTTCTAGTTCCACCTTAGACATGAAAGCCGCCTGGGTGACTTTGAGCCAATCACCAGGAGATGGTGAGTTCTAGTCTCGCCTTGGGCATGACAGCCAGCTGAGTGAATGAAAGCCAGTTGAGTGACTTTGAGACAATCACCAGGAGATGGTGAGTTCTAGTCCCACCTTAGACATGAAAGCCAGCTGAGTGAATGAAAGCCAGCTGAGTGACTTTGAGCCAATCACCAGGAGATGGTGAGTTCTAGTCCCGCCTTAGACATGAAAGCTGACTAAGTGACTTTGTGCCAATCACCAGGAAACAGTAAACTCTAATCCCACTTTAGGCATGAAAACTGGTGATTTTGATCCAATCACCAACAGACTGAGAGTTCTAGTCCCACCTTAAACATGAAAGTCAGCTGGGTGACATTGGGCCAATCCTCTCTCTCAGCCCAACCCACTTCATAGGTTTGTTGTTGTGGGGAAAATAGGAGAATGAAGCTGTGTTGAATATATTCACTGCCTTGAATTATTTGTAAAAAGAACAAAGGTGGGATATAAACAAACAAACAAACAATGTACATTTAGAAATTGCAAACTTATTTAAAGTGTGTGAATCAGGGGTGAAATGCTCCCGGTTCGGACCAGATTGCCCGATCTGGTAGCGATGGAGGCGAGTGGTTTGGAGAACTGGTAGCAAAAATCCTTGCACCCTCATCCCCCACATAAGCCCAGCTGAGCCGCACAATCATCAGAGACTTTTTTTTTACCTTTAAAAGCATTTTAAAGCCTACAACCTCTTCCACTGAGAAAATGCTTTTAAAAGTAAAAAACAAAAGCCTCTGATGATCGCGTGGCTCAGCTGGGATCATCAGAGCCTTTTGAAAGCATTTTTTACAATCTCTTCGCTGAAGAGGTTGTAGAAAAAATGGTTTTAAAAGTAAAAAAAAAAAAGTTGGCCACGCCCACCCAGTCACATTACCCCCCCCACCAAGCCACGCCCACAGAACCGGTAGTAACAAATTTTAGATTTCACCACTGGTGTGTATGTATGTGTTGTGTGTGTGTGTATGTGCAAGAAAACTTTTGTATCACCAGTGGGAAAGGCATGGGAAACTCCTATACTCAACATACCTCCAATGCAATCCAATTTATCCAATCAGAAGATTCAGGATCTAGGCAAATACATGAGGGCAGTGATTAAGGGATTAGAACTACAATGAAAAACAAACAAACAAACACACAAACAAACAAACAACCCTCTGCCAGTGAAAATGGAGATCAGGAGGGCCGCCTGCAGCCCGTGTGAGCTCTGGTTTTGGCCGCTACGGCCTTCTGTGACCCTCTGCTAGTGAAAATGGAGCTCGGAAGGGCCGCCCACAGCCCGTGTGAGCTCTGGTTTTGGCCGCTACGGCCTTCTGTGACCCTCTGCTAGTGAAAATGGAGCTCGGAAGGGCCGCCCACAGCCCGTGTGAGCTCTGGTTTTGGCCTCTACGGCCTCCTGTGACCCTCTGCTAGTGAAAATGGAGCTCGGGAGGGTTGCCCACAGCCCGTGTGAGCTCTGGTTTTGGCCTCTATGGCCTCTGTGACCCTCTGCTAGTGAAAATGGAGCTCGGGAGGGCTGCCCACAGCCCGTGTGAGCTCTGGTTTTGGCCGCTACGGCCTTCTGTGACCCTCTGCTAGTGAAAATGGAGCTCGGGAGGGCCGCCCACAGTCCGTGTGAGCTCTGGTTTTGGCCTCTACGGCCTCCTGTGACCCTCTGCTAGTGAAAATGGAGCTCGGGAGGGTTGCCCGCAGCCCGTGTGAGCTCTGGTTTTGGCCGCTATGGCCTCCTGTGACCCTCTGCTAGTGAAAATGGAGCTCGGGAGGGCTGCCTGCGGCCCTCCCGAGCTCCATTTTTGTTGGCAGAGGCACCATGGGCTGGTCCTTCACTGTTTCTAGGGCAGCCCCACAGGCCAGATCTAAGCACCCCACAGGCCAGATGCGTCCCCCGGGCCGGGAGTTTGACACCCCTGACTTGTGTCAGAGTACAACATTCTGTAATAAAGAGACAAATCTTTCTTCTTCTTTTCCTCTGGAATGCAATAACAACCACCACAATTGAAGTAAGGTATTTAAGAGCAGCTGACATCCAAGAAACAAAATAATACAATCAAGAGATAAGCCATCAAAATAAGCAATCAAGCAAATAAAAACAGATAAAGAAAAAAAAGTAGTTCCCAAATCTATTTTATGTTTAGAATACAGCACTGAAGAAAAAAAAAAGCCAGAACTCTTTCAAACTGGTGGAAATTATTCACTGCAATGAAATTGCAAAGATTGTTGAAGCTCTGGATAGTTTTCTTTTTTTGGGGGGGGGGGTGCTTTGCAAGTTAGAACCTTGTGCTGCAAGAAAATTCAGTTTAGATTAATGTCAGCCACTCTAGTGTAATAATTTATTATTCCTTACAAGCATTCATTTGTTTAAAGAAGCAAAACCTGATGACAACACTCTTGATTAATCTCGGTTTCATCTTGAGATTAGTGATCGTGTAAAGGACATACGGCGGTACTTGTCTCAGATCAACAGCGCCGGTGACAGTTTCATTTGGATGGCGGAGAATTGCTGAAGGACATTTTATCATCAGCTCCAATCATCTTTAGTAAAGCTTGGCCCGTGCATTATACGCTTTGATTTAAATTACTGGCTGGGCTTTTATATGCTTTATGCTTTAAATTATGGGGCAAATTTCATTTAATTAGTTTTAATAATTATTTTAACTTTTGTGTACAAATGTTTTTATTTTGGCTGTTCACCGCCCTGAGTCCGAAAGGAGAAGGGCGGTATACAAATTTAATTAATTAATAAATAAATAATAAATAAATAAATATAGCAAGGATCGGGGGTTTTTTTTTAACCAGAAGGTCAACCATCAAGAGCAAATATGCAGCTTCACCAGAGCTGGTTTTGCTTGAACAGTGTGTCTACTGGGAAGCCAAGATGGCAGATCCAAGAACAATCAAATCGTCGTGCTTAATGCTTCTCTGAATCTTATCTCCCCCCTCTCCATCTCTCTCTTTCTCCATCTCCCCCTCTGTCTCTCTCTGTCTCTCTCTCTGTCTCTGTCTCTGTCTCTCTGTCACTCTTTCTGTATCTGTCTCTCTTTCTGTCTCTGTCTCTGTCTCTCTGTCTTTCTTTCTGTCTCTGTCTCTGTCTCTCTCTGTGTGTCTGTCTCTTTCTCTCTCCATTTTCCCCTCTGTCTCTCTGTCTGTCTGTCTCTCTCTCTCTCTCTTTGCATGTCTTTCTCAGCTGAAGTTGCCATTCCATTCCTGAACGAATTTATTCAGCAGCAAAATGCAGAAAAGATAAGGCTTTAAAAGATCAGTTTTAGTCAAAATGTTAGGGACTAAGCAAATGCTCAGATGTACAATTTTATTTTATTTACGGTACCACCTGCTGCCGCAAACGGCCTCCCACCGGCCGGTATGCTCTCACAGAGAGGGACTCCTCTGGGTGCTGTTGGCCAAACAATGTTGGCAGGTGGCCTCCAGGGGGAGAGCCTTCTCTGTGGGGGCACCTACTATCTGGAATGAGCTCCCCCCAGAGATATGGAGGATCCCGGATCTACGCACCTTACGCCGCGCTCTTAAGACCTTTTTATTTCACCAGGCTGGTCTGGCCTAACCTTTCCCATTCTTTTTTAATGTAAATTTTAATGTAAATTTTAATTTGTTCTTAACCTGGGGTTTTAAATTTGTCTTGGGCTAAATTGATTTAATTCGATTTTATTTCTGTTCTTAATTTTTGTACTTTACATGTTTTATTCTGTGCCTGTTCACTGCCCTGAGTCCTTTGGGAGCAGGGCGGTATACAAATTATTATTATTATTATTATTATTATTATTATTATTATTATTATTATTATTATTATTATTATTATTATTATTATTATTATTATTTATTGGTTAATCTTTAGTGAGATTCACAGCCTTTGAAGCCGGTTAATAGCTCAGCAGCTCGAGTCCTAACCAAGGACCTAGGAACTGTTAAGGTATCGTTGGAGGATGTAAGCTGTTCCGAGTAAGGTGGTTTTTTGTAGAGTCAAAATGTTCAAGTCCGGCAAATTTAGAATTTCTAAATAGCGGGGTAGCCCTTTGGGTATTGCTCCAAGGGCTCCAATTACAATCGGGACAACACACATTTTCTTTTTCCACAGTCGCTCAACTTCAATTTGTAAGTCCCGGTACTTTGTGATTTTTTCTTGCTGCTTATCTTCAATTCGTGCTTATCTTATCTGCTTATCTTCAATTATTATTATTATTATTATTATTATTATTATTATTATTATTATTATTATTATTATTATTATTATTACAAGAGCTTAGAAGTGTACTCTAACCAGAGTCACTTGGCTGGGAAGGGCAGCTCTAAAAATCGAATAAATAAATAGATAAACAAAAAAGACCAAGCACCCCAAAATTGTTTTCTGTTCACACGACAGTTTTCTGCACTACCTGTAGAACATTTTCTGTCCCTATAATTTTCAAAGGGTTATTGTTGTTAGTTGTGAAGTCATGTCCTATCCATCGCGACCCCATGGACAACGTTCCTCAAGGCCTACCTGTCCTCTACTTTCAAAGGGTAGTTTCTGTAAATCTGTTAAATGCTACTCACTGCTTATCCCCAGTGGTAGCACCAAGTTAACCTTGGCTTCTCTTAAAAAGCTAAGTAGAATCAGACTTGATTAGTACTTATGTGGAAAGTCTAGAATTGGAGGGTAGGTTGAGAAGTTAAAAAAAAATATATTCTAGCAATAGCAATAGCACTTAGACATATACTGCTTCATAGTGCTTTACAGCCCTCTCTAACCAGTTTACAAAGTCAGCCTCTTGCCCCCAACAATCTGGGTCCTCATTTAACCGACTTCAGAAGGATGGAAGGCTGAGTCAACCTTGAGCCAGTCAGGATTGAACTCCTGGAAGTTGGCAGAGTTAGCCTGCGATACTGCATTCTAACCATGTGCTACTGTTCTTCTGGATGAAAGCAATGGCAAACCAGTACTATACTTTTCTCAAAAAACCATTGTATACAAATATTTAGGTACTTGTAGCCAAACAGTCTGTTTAAATTAATTCATATGTAATTACAAATTTGAATACATACTTAGTTATAGATGTAGTTGTTGGTATGAGATAAGATTAAATATGGCAAGGCTGTGTAAATTTGAATACTCTCCCAGTTGATTTATTGTCTCCTTCCTTCCTTCCTTCCTTCCTTCCTTCCTTCCTTCCTTCCTTCCTTCCTTCCTTCCTTCCTTTCCTTTCCTTTCCTTTCCTTTCCCTTCCTTTCCTTTCCCTTCCCTTCCCTTCCCTTCCCTCCTTTCCTTTCCTTTCCTTTCCTTTCCTTTCCTTTCCCTTCCCTTCCCTTCCCTTCCCTTCCCTTTCCTTTCCTTTCCTTTCCTTTCCTTTCCTTTCCTTTCCTTTCCTTTTCTTTTCTTTCCCTTCCCTTCCCTTTCTTCCTTCCCTTCCCTTTCTCCTTCCCTTTCCTCCTTTCCTTTCCTTTCCTTCCTTTCTTTTTCTGCCTTCCTCCTCCTCTTTCTCTGGTAGGAAAAGGAGAAGAGAAGGGAGGGGAGACAACAGAGGAAAGGAGGAAGGAAAGAGGAATCACTATACAGTTTAAAAAAAAAACTGCCCATATCAAATAAAATTCATTTCCAGCATTTCTGCTTATTTATTTTACAGAAAATATCTAACACAGTAAGAAATTGAGCACTTAGCAAATCTCGCTTTGATGTGATTGATCTAGAGCACTTTCCATGCTAAATTTAAGTCTACTCTTAAAAATATGGAGTATGGGTATAATGAGTGTTGACCAAGTATGATTCTGCAAACACATACTCCTTCAGAAAATTGAAATTAACCGTGTTTCTTTGTTGGCAATAAACAAACTCTGAAATAGCCTCTATTCTCCAAATGAGTTGCCTCTACAAGAAGGATCAAGATCAATTGGCTATAGAAGAAGAAAGAGGCAAACACACTTCTCCAAAACAGTTTGGTTAGAGCCTCAAGTGGCTCTTCTTGAAATCTGCGTCAATACATAATCAGTGGGAATTATTGTTCTCACTTACAGATAACTTTACTTGAAGTACGCAGATATTCCCCATACATACAGGTTCATTAGACGGAGATAATAAACCTAGGACAATTTGCGATATGACGACCTATAAAATAGCCTCTCGTTTGGTTTCAAAACCGTGACACTTCAGTGTGATGAACGATCAAAATAAAGCAGGAATGAAAAAAAAAAAAATCCAAGCCAGAATTGGTTTTAAGATTGCGTTTGATACATTAGGTTCGAGCCCCAATCAGTGGGTAGGAAGGAAAAGGCTTTTATGAACATCGGTAAATGAGCGAAGGGGGGTATTGTTAGTTAAAAAATGATTCTTCATTTTTAAAATAAGAGCGGTTCAGATTTCGCCACTGCTACAGAGGTATACCAAAGCAGAAATAGAATGCAAGAGAATGCAATGCTTCAATAAAACTTCTTAACTATCAACATGTGAGCATTTAAAATGAATGCGCAACCTTTACCCTTTATTTAATTTCAGAGCAATGGATGTAATATTCACCGTCTCAGCTAAGACCATCTTGTTTCAGGGGGTAGTTTTACAGCAGGGTATCTGTCCTAATTTTCTGATTAATTCACAATTGTTCTCTGGAACCATAATAATCAGCATTATTGGGGAAGGGGTGGGGAATCTATATAATTCAGCTGAAGCTATTGTTCTTTTTGAAACTATACCTGGGGTGGGTTAATAACCCGGATAGAATTACACGGATGTTATATTACAAAGCGACCAGCAAAGAAGGAAAGAACAAAGAGCAAAGGAAAGAACAAATAGTCAAGGACAATTTTACTTAAATAAATGAGCTGGCTGTATCTACAGCCAGGAAAACAAATGAGCAGAGAAAGGACAAAACAAATGAGCAATAAAACAAATAGGGAAGGGAATGGAAGGAACGGGAAGAGAAGGGAAGGAGGAAGGGAAGGAGAGGGAAGGAAAGGAAAGGAAAGGGAAGGGAAGGGAAGGGAAGGGAAGGGAAGAAAAGAAAAGAAAAGAAAAGAAAAGAAAAGAAAAGAAAAGAAAAGGAAGAAGGGAAGGGAAGGGAAGGGAAGGGAAGGGAAGGGAAGGAAAGGAAAGGAAAGGAAAGGAAAGGAAAGGAAGAAGGGAAAGAAGGAAAGGAAAAGAAAAGAAAGGGAAGGGAAGGGAAGGGAAGGAAAGGAAAGGAAAGGAAAGGAAAGGAAAGGAAAGGAAAGGAAAGGAAAGGAAAGGAAAGGAAAGGAAGAAGGGAAGGGAAGGGAAGGAAAGGAAAGGAAGAAAGGGAAGGGAAGGGAGGAGAAGGAGGGGAGCAGAGGAGAGGAAAGGAAGGAAAGGAAGAACCACTGGCAGATCCAAACATGTGGTAAACAGAATATAGGAAGTACAGTATATTTCCGTAGTATAACTGCTGAAGGATATTTTTTATGGCGTGGTTGCTTAGGTATATTTATTAATCAATTTTTTATGGTTAGGGCATCTCACAAAAAGTGACTATATGTCCACGAAATTATGGGAATTAAATGCTGCTTTGCACATTTCTGTGTGCTGTTTCTTTCCTCCTCCTCCTCCTCCTCCTCCTCCTCCTCCTCCTCCTCCTCCTCCTCCTCCTCCTCCTCCTCCTCCTCCTCCTCCATAGGTAATAGCTATTTAAAAACAGCTGGATGTTTCTGAAGCTTCAGCTATTGGCCACAAAGGGGAAGCAGGGATTGGCTGGTGGTTTTTAGCCAACAGTAAACTTACAAAAAGACCCAGTTTGGCATCCAACTAGAAAGAAGACCACGAGTATTAATCCCACAAAACCAGCTGGGTGACCTTGGGCCAGTCACTCTCTCTCAGCCTTAGGAAAGAGTCAATGGCAAACCATTTCTAAAATCCTGCCAAGAAAACTGCAGGGACTTGTTCAGGCAGTTGTCAGGAGTCAAAACACCCCCCCCCCCTAAATATAGACTTACAAACACACTCATCTGTCGGTGCTCATATCCTATCAGATTGATCTTGGGCAGGGGTGAAATCCAGCAGGTTCTGACAGGTTCCGGAGAACCGGTAGCGGAAATTTTGAGTAGTTCGGAGAACTGGCAAATACCACCTCTCGCTAGTCTCAGAGTGGGGTGGTAATAGGGATTTTGCAGTATCCTTCCCCTGGAGTGGGGAGGGAATGAAGATTTTGCAGTATCCTTTCCCCAGGAGTGGGCAGGGAATGGGGATTTTGCAGTATCCTTCCCCTGGAGTGGGGAGGGAATGGAGATTTTGCAGTATCCTTCCCCCAGGAGTGGGGAGGGAATGGAGATTTTGCAATATCTTTCCCCTGCCATGCCCACCAAGCCACGCCCACCAAGCCTCACCACGCCCACAGACCCAGTAATAAAAAAAATTGAATTTCAGCACTGATCTTGGGTTCATTTTCAGTACGATGAACAGTTCATCATCTAGGAACAATACTTGGCTTAGTTTATTATTATTTTTTTATCTCTTTCTCTTTTAAGCATTTCTTTTGAGACATAATGAAGAAGGGGGGAAAAAAATCAATATTTTTAGGACTCCAAGATGTCCGTTCTTGCTGGATTTAAAAGATGTCTCTGTGAAATTTATAACCTCTGTGCGGTTTTAATTATGCAATGGTAGTTTACTGCAAATTCTTGGTGTGAACTGCCTAGGGATATAGTCTAGGAAGGGTGATATAAAAACATTTTAAATCATTATGCAAATACCTCTCCCAGTGTGTGTCTGCGTGCGTGCCCATGTACATGTCCTAAAATCTTGCATTTAAAAAAAAAATGCGTTTGAAGATATTCTGCAAATGCTGATGATGATAGAATTAATGGAGTAACCTTTCAAAGGCATCCAGCTACCCACTCCGTCTGGATAAAGCTTAGTCTAAGGTGAATTTTCCTATTGAAATGACAAGCAATCAAATTGCAAAGACAGCGATGCTGTCAGCTTTTAAAACCCAAGGGACACGATTGGACAAATCGCTGCTAAGATAAATCAGTTCAGGTTTTTTTTCCACATCCCCCACTTTTTTTTTTTTTTTTTTTTTTTTTTGCGTAGTCAGTTGCAATATTTGCACAATATATGCTCGGGATGTGATTATCATTGGGCTTTTTTTCCCTTCCTCCCCCCAAAGTTGTTAGGGACTTTCTGCGTTTTTCAGAGTTAGAACTTGAGGAGAAGAATCCTGAAGGGAATCGCCCGATTTAAATTTCTTTGATCTCCTAAAAGGCTTGTCGGTAATGAACCTGTTTAGCCTGTAATGTCTGTTCTGTAAGCTCCTTTACTTCCTCCGGATACGTCTTGTGGAGTTTGACAGCCTAACTGGTATGTGGAAATGTCCTTGAGAGATAGCAGGAAGGGCCACAGGTTAGACGATGGTCAGACAAGCAGCAGCTGGGCCTACAGAAGCAACGAGGATGTAACCAATGTCCCAGAGAGACCCTCCCTAGTGTCTTCGACTGTTAAGGTTAGGGGGGAAAGATGTAATTTCAGATTTGCAAGACTGTGTTAATGTAACCCTGTAATAACATTAGAGCTAGCACCTCTGGGTGTGCTCCTTATCTGGACTACCTAGAACTCAATTCTGTTTTCTCAATCGTAGCATGTCCATGGCTCTTTCCCGAAGTAGCATATTAATGTAAATTTCAGGAATAGGTTTTTTGGGGAGGTATTTTAACTTGGAGGGAGGACTGTGGTCCAGAAAAACTCTGATTTATGATGTTACGATCTGTCTTTTGAATGTAGGACTATGTAAAGTTAAGATCTGTGCAGTGGCTCAGTGGGTAAGTCGCATAGTTTGTCGATCGAAAAGTCGGCAGTTCAGCGGTTCGAATCCCTAATGCCGCGTAACGGGGTGAGCTCCCGTTACTTGTCCCAGCTTCTGCCAACTTAGCAGTTCGAAAGCACGTAAAAAATGCAAGTAGAAAAATAGGGACCACCTTTGGTGGGAAGGTAACAGTGTTCCGTGTGCCTTTGGCATTTAGTCATGCTCGCCACATGACCACAGAAATGTCTTCGGACAGCGCTGGCTCTTTGGCTTTGAAACAGAGATGAGTATCACCCCCTAGAGCAGTGGTTCTCAACCTTCCTAATGCCGCGATTATTTGAAATCAAAGGAAGTTGCAGAGGTCTACCCAGAGGTGGGTTTCAAAAATTTTAGCAAGGGGTTCTTTGCTAGGTTGTTGGGTGGGCGTGGCCATGGTGGGTGTGGCCTAATCGGCCTCCTGCACCACGGCAATGGGGGAGGGTGTTTTTGCCCTCTTTGGGCTCCAGAGGCCTTCTTTGAGCCTCTGGGAGGGTGAAAACAGCCTACCCAGGCCCTCTGGAGGCCCTCTGGAGGCCGGAAACACTTCCAGTAGGCCCGTTTTTCACCCTCTCCAAGCCTCTGTGTGTGCCCCGCACTTACCTGCACCCAAAACGGGTCATGTGGGGACTTCTGGGAGGGGAGGGGAGGGGTGGGTGGGGTGGGGCCAGCCAGGAGTGGGATTTGGGGGTTCTCTGAACTACACAGAATCTTAGCTAGAGGTTCTCCCAAACCCCTGCGACTCCCCAGCAGCCCACCCGTGATCCAACTCGAGAATTAGAACTGGACATGCCTAACCGACAGGAAAAAGGAAGGAAATGCACTCTCCAAGTATATAATCAGATTCTGATAGGGCATTAAATGGGCATTGAGCAAAAATATAAAATCTAGGAGTTGTTTAGGACTAGAGAAGCTGTCTGCTACTGACATTCTTTTATTATTCAGTTATTCATCCTAAGGAGGAAGTTCAAGTCTTCTGAACAGAAGATACTGTATTCTGATTCTGGGGTCCAATTTGTTAGAAAACTTGAAGCCCGTGTGAAATGAGGTCTCCAAGGAGGGGTAGACCCAGGGATGGGCTGTTGGAGGTTCGCAGGGGTTCAGGAGAACATCTAGCTAAGATTCTGTGCAATTCAGAGAACCCCCAAATCCCACTCCTGACTGGCCCCACCTGGCCCACCCTGTCAGGGTGGCAATTAATCCCATTCTGCTTTTGAGTAATTGCACCTTGATTAGAGAATGGATCGTGACCTTTCCTTGAAGTATACTTTAAGAAAATAAAACCGAGATATATTCTAATAAACACATTTTATTATAAAGAAGTAAAAACATCTTACTAGCCAATTAATTACATCTTGGCAGCGTTCCTGCTGTACCTCTTGGCAGGCGAACAAAGAAAGATAGAAGAAAGTGAAAGAATGTGGACATGCGCAGTTAGCTTACTGATAAGAACTTGGCAAGCTATGGTAAGTCTGAAAGCTCAAAAATAAGAGCTCATCTGGTAAATACAAATACGCAGTGACAACCCCTCCCCTCCCAGAAGTCCCCACTTGAGCTGTTTTGGGTACAGGTAAGTGCAGGGCACATGCGGAGGCTTGGGGAGGGTGAAAAATGGGCCTACTGGAAGTGTTTCCGGCCTCCAGAGGGCCTGCAGAGCCTGGGAAGGCTGTTTTCGCCCTCCCAGAGGCTCAAAGAAGGCCTCCGGAGCCCAGGGAGGGCAAAAACACCCTCCCCCACTGCCGTGATGCAGGAGGCCGACTAGGCCACGCCCACCATGGCCACGCCCATCCAGCAACTGGGCAGAGAACCCCTTGCTAAAATTTTTGAAGCCCACCCCTGACTTGGATGATAACAGTATACGAATGGATATTCATTTATTCATCTATAAACTGCCCCGACCTAGCTTTCATGTCCTTATTTTGGCCTTTCCCCACAGGTATTTTTTTTTTTTTAATTTTGATTTATATGCCGCCCTTCTCCGGAGACTCAGGGCAGCTTACAATGCGTTAAGCAATAGCCTTCATACTTTTGTATATTTATACAAAGTCACCTTATTGCCCCCACAATCTGGGTCCTCATTTTACCTACCTTAGAAAGGATAGAAGGCTGAGTCAACCTTGAGCCTTGGAGAGATTCGAACCAGCAGAAATTGCAGGCAGCTGTGTTAATAACAAGGTGCTTAGACCACTGTACTATCAAGGCTCTTAATTTCTTTCAATTTCAATTTCCTCAGCACTATTTTATCTCAAAAATGTGAGGAGGTTAACAGAGAGAGATAATATAGCTTTCACAATAGATTCTGCCCCCACCCCACCTCAGATCCTAAAGAGAAGGCTACTGAGAGCTGTTAATGTCGTATTAAAATCTAGTCATTCATTAATCCCAGTACCATAATTTTAAAAGTGGGCTATCTATTTGGGCTGTAAATCAACCCACAAGTTCTTTTCCCTTTGGGTGCTCATCGCTCTCCTCCCACTGATTGAAAAGCAGAGATTGAGAAAGTTAAGCGCTTAAATATACTTTTTTGCTCTGTCACGTGATTTGTTTAACACGAGACCTCCTGCAGCCACATTGTGTGGAAAACCACAAGCATTTGCTGGAAAATATCCTTCAAACTACACATAATATGAAGTTAGGTTTCCCTGCCGCCCATTAAAGCACAGCATTATGAAATGCACTTGGATACTTCACACAGGGCGACATTGTACCAGTCAATACTCAAAGGGCTGAGATGTGGTTCATCACGCACTTACCAAGGAAATGCACATGATCACGTCACAGAAGATCGTGCATTTGCTCTTGATGCTTACTACATATTAGAATGGAATGGAATGGAATGGAATGGAATGGAATGGTATGGAACGGAATGGAACGGAACGGAATGGAACAGAACAGAACAGAACAGAACAGAACAGAACAGAACAGAACAGGAAATGGAAATGGAAATGGAAATGGAAATGGAAATGGAAATGGAAATGGAAATGGAAATGGAATAGAGACTAGACTAGACTAGACTAGAATAGACTAGGAGCTCTGGTAGCGCAGCAGACTAAAGCACTGTTATTAACATCAGCTGCCTGCAATTACTGCAAGTTCAAATCTCACCAGGCTCAAGGGTGACTCAGCCTTCCATCCTTTCTAAGGTAGGTGAAATGAGGACCCAGTTTGTGGGGGCAATAAGCTGACTTTGTATAAATATACAAAAGTATGAAGGCTATTGCTTAACGCATTGTAAGCCGCCCTGAGTCTCTGGAGACGGGCGGCATATAAATCAAATTTTTAAAAAATAAAAAAAATAAATAGAGTAGAGTAGAGTAGAGTAGAGTAGGCTAGAGTAGAGTAGAACAGAACAGAACAGAACAGAATTAACAGAGTTGAAAGGGACCTTGGAGGCCTTCTAGTCGAACCCCCTGCTTAGGCAGGAAACCCTACACCCAGTGGTGAAATCTAAAAATTGTTGCTCAAATATTGGAGTCCCTCAAATATTGAAACCCTGCTATCATGTCACTCCTAGTCCTTCTTTTCATTAAAGGTAAAAGTTTTCCCACACATGCGTGCTAGTCATTTCCAGCTCTAGGGGACGGTGCTCAACTCCGTTTCTAAGCCGAGGATCCAGCGCTGTCCAAAGACGTCTCCGTGGTCATGTGGCCAGCATGAGAAAATGCCGAAGGTGCACAGAGCGCTGTTACCTTCCCACCAAAGGTGGTCCCTATTTTTCCACTTGCATTTTTTTACATGCTTTCTAACTGCTAGGTTGGCAGAAGCTGGGATTAGTAATGGGAGCTCACTCCATTAGGGAACATTAGGGATTCGAACCGCTGACCTTCTGATCGACAAGCTCAGCGTTTTAACCACTGAGCCACCGCATCTTTTCATTAGACATACCCAATACCTATAACTGTTGTTCGTATATTTTAGTCTCCAGCCCCCTAATCATTATTGTTGCTCTTGTCTGCACTCTTTCCAGGGTCTCAGTATCTTTTCTTCAACCCTTCTTGCTCCAGATCAGGGATGTCAAACTCATAGCTGCATCATGTGACATATTAGGACTCCCCCCCCTTCACTGAACTAGGCTGGGCGTGGCCAGCATGTAACATATCCGGCCCACGGGCTGTGAGTTTGACAGCCTCCAGATCATCTGACCATAACAAGTTACCAATAATCAAATCCAAACAACCGCCCTTGCTCTTAAAATGGTGGTTATGGTCCATTTTTAAGCTATTATACTTATTTGTTCTAATGCAGAGATCTATTCTCAGACCCTGCATTTACCAGAAAAGGGAGAAAAGAACAGAAAAGAAAAAAAGGGAGCAAATCCTTCGTTCAGTTCTATTTGCAGTGAAAACTTTGCTCTTTTCAGCCTAATGTAGAAGATGGTCTTCCTTTGTACTCCTTGAGGAATTAAAACATATGCCTAAAATGCAGCACCTTCCACAAAAGCTGCTTGGAAAACCAGGCAACCATTTTTTTTCCCCTGTCTCTGATTGGTCTCCAGAGGAGCACAGCATGACTGCAGCCATTTATAGATGCCAAAACTGTCATGACAAAAGCATTAATATGATAACAAAAGAGTTGAGAATGCAAAACACTGTGTCCTGAGGGGCTTGTCTCGTAAGATGCAAAGAAAAAAAAAATGAGAACAGTTTCACTCCAGAGCTGCAGAGATCTCGCATGCAAAATTCCAGATAACTGCTAACTCAGGGGTGTCAAACTCAAGGCCCGGGGGCCAGATCCGGCCTGCAGGGTGCTTAGAGCTGTCCTATGGCGCTGTCCTGGAAACAACAAAGGAATGGCCCACAGTGCCACTGCCAGCAAAAATGGAGCTCAGGAGGGCTGTGTGCGGCCCTCCCTAACTCCATTTTGCTGGCAGAGGGTTGAAGGAGGCCATCGCAGCCGAAAACAGAAATCGTGAGGGCTGCGTGTGGCCCACCCAAACTCCATTTTGCTGGCAGATGGTTGGAGGAGGCCATCGCAGCTGAAAACAGAGGTTCTGAGGGCTGTGGGAGGCACTCCCAAGCTCCGTTTTCACTGGCACAGGATTGCAGGAGGCCATTGCAGCCAAAAACAGAAATCATGAGGGCCACGGGAGGCACTTCCAAGCTCTGTTTTCACTGGCAGAGGGTTGCAGGAGGCCATTACAGCCAAAATGGAGTTTGGGAGCCCATTTTCACTGTCAGAACGCTCGGGCCCCCACAGGCGCCACCATCACAGGTGACGTTGAGCTGGCCACATCCACCATGGCACACCCACCCCGGGCCCCCAAGGTCAAACACAGCCCTGATGAGGCCCTCAACGAAATCGAGTGACACCCCTGCGCTAGACGATAGCAAAGAGGGTTTTAAAATAGAGACAAAGCCAAACTCTGAATTTCTCTGGATTTTGTGTGGAGAATTTGATGGGAAGGCAAGATTATTCCCCCCCTGCCCTTTGTGGCCTTCACTGAAGTCCACCTCAACCCCACACAGCTGGCCGCTATGAGAAGGATTTCATTTCTGAAAAATTGAAAGGAACTGCCATTTATACTTAGCTTTCTACCCTGCATTTCCATTGTAGAGGAATAATAATAAAAACTCAGAAATCATGTTTCATAATTAGATCCTCTGGTAAGTAGAGATGCACCGTTCTCGTGAATTTTCTGAATAGAGACTCTTAGGTCTCTTGGAAATGTGATCCTTATGCAGCCTTTATGACAAGTTTATAAAAATATGCTAATTGATCTTTATTTTTTAATTATTTATACGAATGAGACGTAGACACTCTGCAAACCATTCCATTTCCTGTCATTGAGTGAACAAGTAGAGAAGCTGAGATGTGAAACCCACCACAAGTAATTTCCTGAAGCTGGGATTGAAATTAACATAACCACTTCCATATTGGTAATTGCTTTTCTCCATGGGCAACTTGAATTCACCCAGAACTAACAGCAAACTAAGGACAGTATTTTGTGAAAGCTGCTTGTCATTTGAAATATTTTACCATTTCATAGGTAAAATATTTCATTCATTCGTTCGTTCATTCATTCATTCATTCATTCGTTCATTCGTTCGTCCATTCCCTGCTTTTATTATTTTTACAAATAACTCACTGTCTTTTGGTGATTGGCCCAAGTTCACCTACCTGGCTTTCATGGATAAGGCGGGACATGAACTCATTATCTTCTGGTGATTGGCCTAAAGTCACCCAGCTGGCTTTCATGGCTAAGGCGGGACTTGAACTCACTGTCTCTTGGTGATTGGCCCAAAGTCACCCAGCTGGCTTTCATGGCTAAGGCGGGACTTGAACTCACTGTCTCTTGGTGATTGGCCCAAAGTCACCCAGCTGGCTTTCATGGCTAAGGCAGGACTAGAACTCACTGTCTCTTGGTGATTGGCCCAAAGTCGCTCAGCTGGCTTTCATGGCTAAGGCGGGACTTGAACTCACTGTCTCTTGGTGATTGGCCCAAAGTCACTCAGCTGGCTTTCATTGCTAAGGTGGGACTAGAACTCACTGTCTTCTGGTGATTGGCCCAAAATCACCCATCTGGCTTTCATGGCTAAGACAGGACTCTTTCCAATTCAATTCAATTCAATTCAAATCTTTATTGTCAGTGCACAACATATGTACAATGAGATTGGTTGAGCTCCCTCAGTGCACCCCCACCCCCAACACAATACAACTCACAGTGAAGACTGAAAATCCCTAACCCAATAAATCATGTTAACAAAACACCCAGTCCTATTGCACCAGTGTGAACATGTTACACATTGTGTCGGCCCTGCGGTCCATCATACTACATAGTTATGATGTTTATTTCTCATTCAGGAGTCTTGACAGCCCACGGATTAAAAATTGTTCTTCAGCCTCTTTGTGCGACTGGCTATACTTCTATATCTCCTTCCCAATGGTAGGAGGGTAAAGAATTTAATTTAATTTAATTAATCATATTTCTATGCCGCCCAACTCCCAAGGGACCCTGGTCAGAAGTGATGACCAGGGTGAGACTCTAAGATCTCAACATCTTTTTTTTTAACATCTGGATGTTGATCGTTGTTGTTATCCCTCTTCCAAGATCTTGTTCACCTTCTCATGCTAACATTACAGTATCAATGCCATAGCTGAGGTCTTTTCTGACAGTGTCCCATCTAAATCCTAACCATTTCTGACTTGGCTTGGCTCCTTTGAAATTAGCCAAGGTAGGTAGGAGGGCTGCTACCAGCCGTGACACCATATGCATGCATCCATAATGTACAGCAGCTCAAAACCACCAAGGAAAGGAATGAAGCCTTTCTCTTTCAGATCATCACACCTGTATTTTTTTTTTCATGCATTCTCCTTGATGCATGCATTAAAGATCGGCGCCTCTCGCCATATAGGTCCAAAGCATTGTCCTGTTTCCTACCTTTGAATATTTATATCTGCAAGCTGGCGATGAGAGGTGTCATGTTTCTCATTCAAAAGCTGCCATTTCTCTCAGCAGTAAAACAAAAATCCAAGTGTTCGGTGTGCACCTCTGCATAATTTATTTTGCCATGGGCTTAATTATGCAAAAGCTTACAAATCAGTTGTTCTTTTTTTGGGGGGGGCTGTCATTTACTAAACAGACTCACTATCTGTTTGACGCACGTATTCTCAGTGGTGGAGAAACAGGTTTTTCTTCAGAAATGGGAAAAACAAAACAAAACAACAACAAAAATATTAAAAAACCCAGGACAGGTAGATATGTTATTAATAACAGACTTATTAATAAATAAATAAATCTGCAACATGCAGTAACTGAAGGTTATAAAAAATTTGGAGTCACATTCTCTTTTAACGTTCATCTCCCTAAGGATCAATTGTTATTTATTGACTTCTGAGGCACTGCGGGGCACAAAATTCTCACCCTCTGGATGAAATGCTGCAACTCTGGTTGCATGGTTTATGAGATCCACTTGATCTCCCTGGTATTTTGTGCAATGTACATTATCTGTTCCTGGGAAAGTGCCAATAGTAATTTATGCACCGTTTGGAGAGAAGAAATGTAATCTGCATATCATTTAGTAGAGCCATGGGGACACAGTGGTTAGAAGGCAGTATTACAGGCTAACTTTGCCCACTGCCAGCAGTTCGATTCTCAACAGCTCAAGGTTGATTTAGCTTTCCATCCTTCCAAGGTGGGTAAAATGAGGATCTAGATTGTTGGAGGGCAATAGGTTGACTCTATAAACTGCTTAGAGAAGGCTGGAAAGCATCGTGAAGCAGTATGTAAGTCTACATGCTATTTGTCAGCGCCTCAGAACTGGCATAGAGAGGAGAGATAAGCTCTGAACTTTTGCCTGCTAAATCCCTTTGAAGCTCGGTCGTCGTGGAAATGAGGAGGGGGGAGACATTCCTGTGAAATGACGAGACAAGAAGTCAGGAGAGGGACTTGGAAGATAGCCAATGAGAAGCAGAGAATTGGGGATCAGAAAGGGAGGGATTGGGGGGCAAAAGGTCAGTCTTGTCCGCATCGAGTCATGATCCAGTTGCCGTGCTCGAATAAAGAAAATATTTCCTTAAAGATTGGCAGTTTGGAAATTCATTTATTTTGAGATAGCATCGAAGTCTGACACTATTGCTATGTTTTGAGCAGGTTTTTAGGACTTTTTAAGAGTAATTCCAAGATACAGTGCATTATGAAGTTCTAAAGCACTATGAAGTGGTGCATAAGTCTGAGTGCTACTGCTATTAAATCTCCCCAAGATGCAATGCTTTAACAAAAAGATTTTTCAAAAGAGGTTACATGGAATGTCTCTACTGTTCTATAATGATGGCCAGGATGTTGAACTTTGAGAAATCAGCTTCAGATGCTGCTGTTCATTTCTGAAGGTAAGCGATGCTTCTTCTAGACCTGCCACTCTCTTTTTATTTATTTATTTATTTATTTATTTATTTGAATTTCTATACCGCCCTACTCCCGAAGGACTCAGGGCGGTGCACAGCCATGAGATAAAACACATAAATATACAAAATTTAAGATCAAGTAAAATGAATTAAATAAATTTGGCTGAAATTAATACTGATTAAAAACCCATAATTTTAAAATACATTTAAAAATTTAAAATTTACAGTTTAAAGGGAGAAGAATTAGGCGAGGCCGGCTTGATGAAATAAAAGCGTCTTCAACTCGCGGCGGAAGGTGCGCAGATCCGGAATCCTCCGCATCTCTGGGGGGAGCTCATTCCAGATCGTCGGGGCCCCCACAGAGAAGGCTCTCCCCCTGGGGGCCGACAGCCGACATTGTTTGGCCGACGGCACCTGGAGGAGCCCCTCTCTGTGGGAGCGTGTTGGGTCATTCCCTTCCTCTCAAGGTGATCACGAAAGCTAAACGCAATAAATATATCCTTATAGAGGCATTGCTTTTTTTTTTAATGGTAGAGTTTTTATTCTACATGAAAGCAGAGAGTGGACCTCCTTACTTTATAGTCTGATCTTTTTATGTGTTAGATGCTGACTGGATGATACCAAGACACAGAAAAACTAGAAAAATACTATTAGGCCAAAATCTGTCTTAGTTAGTTTTTGGAAACTACTTCTGATGAAAAAAGTCTCTTATTTTGCCATTATATTTTCAGGAGTTTTAAAACTAGTCAGTCAGTCAATCAATCAATCAATCAACAAATCAACGAACCAACCAACCAATCAACCAATCAATCAATCAATGCAAGGCACTTCTTCAAGGTATCTTTTCTTAAGATTATTTGAGGTGCTGAAGCCAAGGAATTTATTCAGTGAAACACTGGACATGCACCATGTTACAAGTTTTGACAGACTGTCCTACCATGAACAAGGGTTCTGTATCTTGAGAAGAATGGCCTTTATGGGTCCTCAAAAATTCTTTTCCTTTTTTGGAGGAAAATATTCTTTGTCAAGATTATGGATACTAGTTGCCATTTAAAAGAGGTACAATATAGACTCGATGTAATGGGTCTTAGAAATGAGGAATATATATGAAATATTGATTGTTAAAATGACAAAGATTTGGAATGATGTCTATTTGGAAATAATTGTTTAGAATTTAGGGTGACATAGTAGAATGTTTAAAATCTAAATGTTTAGAATAAGATTTCTTTTTCTTTCTTTCTTTTTTTTTTTAAGAGGTAAATGGATAAAATTTGGAACAAAATTGGTTGAGAGAATGTGAGTAATTGCATTTACTTTATACCGGATCAAATCCTTCTCTAAAAAGATGTATTTTATGTTTCATGTTTTAAAAAATAAAATAACTTTTCAAAAAAAAAATCTTTTTCTTCTTGAAGATTATATATATATCTTTATGTATATTTCTATATCTTTCTATATCTATCTATCTATTTGTCTGTCTGTCTGTCTGTCTGTCTGTCTGTCTGTCTGTCTATCTATACACACCATATTTTTTGGACTATAAGACACACCTAAATTTAGAAGAGGAAAACAACAACAAAAAAGGTTTTTTGCCTCTGCACACACCATTTTGGGCCTTTTTTGACGCTTTTCCATATTTTATTTTTTTTGGGGTGTGTATAGAGAGAGATATGACAGAGATAGAGATAGATAGAGATAGAGATAGAGATAGAGATAGAGATAGAGATAGAGAGAAAGAAAGAAAGAAAGAAAGAAAGAAAGAAAGAAAAAGAAAGGTAGATACATAGATGATAGATAGATAGATAGGTAGGTAGGTAGATAGATAGATAGATAGATAGATAGATAGATAGATGGATAGATAGATAGCAATAGAGATATAAAGATAGATGGTAGACATAGAGATGATACAGATAGATAGCTAATAGATAATTAGATAGATAGACAGACAGACAGACTGACAGACAGACAGATAGACAGATAGATAGACAGACAGACAGAACAATTAATTTTACACTTCTATCTATCTAACAAAATGTAGTAACATATTACCCAGTTATTCCATAGAGGTCGCTTAGGTTTAGCTATGTATTGTACAAATTCAGAGGGATGCTGAAAGAACGAATTGCAAAAGACTTCAGCACAATTCGCACCAGATGTGCATTTGTCAAGAGACCAGGCAGATGGGATCATTTGCAGTTACTGCAAAGCCAGGCAGACCCCAGAAAACGGAGAGGAGGAAGCTAGGCACTTTGGCTGCTCTTCCACATCCCCAGATACACATTTATGTGTCTTTGAAACAAGAGTGTTATACATTACCCGAACCGTATGTTTTGGCTGCATGGAGAAGAAATCCAGATGGACTTGTCACAGACAGTCGCTAACGATTTGTCAGGGTAGGCTACCGACAGATATAAGTTCCACCAATTTTCAGCCTGCTGACATTGTTTTTGCACGTCAGGTGAGGAGCATGGTATATGATCAGTGGTGAAATCCTACCGGTTTGCACCGGTTCGGGCTAACCGGTAGTGATAAAAGCTACTGGTTTGGCGAACCGGTAGTTTAAAAAAAGCTACCGGTTGCTCCGAACTGGTATTTCTGACGATCAGCTGTGCCACATGATTTATATTCACTAGAAAGCAGGAAATTCTGCTTTCTAGCTAATCTAAATAGTGCAGAACAACTGATCCCCCCTTGCTGTTCTACTTTCGTTGTTAAGCGTCCTTTTTTCACGCAAAGTGTGTGTTTGGTGCGCACTGTGCATTTGTGCATGCAGCATGCATTTGGCACAAACTGCACATGCACACACATGCAGTGCACATTTGGCATGTACCACACATGTGCGGGCAGCGAACCGGTGGCAAGGATTTCACCACTGTATATGATCCTTCCCCTTGAACATCCTCGCAACACAAGAAAGCCATTTCAGTTCTGGATTGTCTCTATTACCAAACAATCTAAGAAAAAGAGACTGAAGTGGGTTAGCAGAGAGGCAATAGAATTCTCTCCCCACCCCCAATGTAAGCATTTCTATGAATTAGACATACGCAATCTGCAAACCATTACATTTGCTGGCTCCTTGTCATTTGGCAACATGTAGAGTAGATGAGACGTGAAAACCCCACCACAAGCAATTTCCTGAATCTAGGCCCGAACTGAACAATACCACTTCCGTGTTTGTAATTGCTTTCTCCATGGGCAATTTGAGTTCACTCAGCAGTAAAACGAACAGCAAAGTAAAGACAGTATTTCTGAAAGCTGCTTGTCATCTGAGGCCATTCGGTAGGTGATGTATTTGATCCTCCATTGTGAAAAACAGCTGAGTAGAAAACTGCAGCGCCATCACAGATGAAGTCCTGCTAATGTTCGATTCTGCAACGGAGAAGCGGATACAATTAGCGAAATAAGTCACAGGGCGGATAACCAACCTATAGTGCCTCCATGCGGGAATATTTCAGTTCATTGAGGGCAGATGGTGCGGTGGCCTAGAGGTGGAGCTCTCGCCTCACAATCAGGAGGCTGTGAGTTCAATCCTAGGTAGAGGCAGATATTTCTCTCTCTGGGCACAATGAGAATATGTCTGCTGAACAAAACTCTGCATTGGTGTCAGGAAGGGCATCCGGCCAATAAACATTCTGCTGGCTCCATTCAGTTGCCCAGACTCCATCCCGCAAGGGATTAGGGGGTCCTTAAAATATGATGATGATGATTGAAGGCAGATAGCTCATTCATCTGGATCTTACCAGTTATGGAGACAAAAGCGTAGAGGAAGTTGTGCCAGCTCCGCCATAGTGTCGTCAGTTTTCCCAAAAGTCTTCTGTAAACTGAATCTGAGACCCAATTTGGTGTAGTGATTAGAAACTGGGAGACGGTGAATTCTAGTCCTGTAAACTAGGTAGGTCAAAGTGAGTTAACACAGAGGCAATTTTCTTGTCAAAAATAAGCAGTTCGGGAATTCTGGATTCAAGATGGTTTTCCTCCAGAATCTAGAAAGCATCATATTTTCTGGTAAGTGCATAGTGAGAAAAGTTAGATTTTTGCAAGAAGAAAAATCAATATGAAATGAACTTCCTGAATTAAGATTTTCTTAAAAGCAAACCAAAGCTTTAAAAAATACACGCATTTGTTTACTTTTATCTCTCTTTTTTTTTTCATAGCTTACTCTCTACACTCACTGTATAGTCCAAAAACTACATCTCTTGGGCAATAAAAATTCATTGAGCATTATCCTCACTATGTTCATCCAAGTTTGTATTTCCGAACTTAGTTGCTAATTATACATATGAATTTGCAAGAAACTGAGTATTAAGCAGAACAAGGATGTAAATTTTAGGCCAGGTTTCCAATCCTGGGCTGCAGAAATGTAGATGACCATCACGTGACAGTTGGGAGTTAGCATTTCCCCTTCTCCCTGCTGACTTCTATTGGCTTTCTGGATATTTGCAACCAAGATCATGAGACCCTAAATTTAGATGCAATCCAGGGGTGAAATGCTACCGGTTCGCACCAATTTGGGCGAACCGGTAGTTTAAAAAAGCTGCCGGTTCATCTGAACTGGTATTTCCGACGATCAGCTGTGCCGCACAATTTATATTCTAAATCACACAGCACAGCTGTTCTCCCCCTCGCTGTTCCACTTAACTTCTTAAGCATCCTTTTTCCGTGCACAAAGTGCGTTTGGCACACACTGCGCATGCATCAGAGGTGGGTTTTAGCAGGTTTTGACCAGTTCTGGAGAACCGGTAGCAGATATTTTGAGTAGTTCAGAGAACCAGTAGTAAAAATTCTGATCAGCCCCACCCCCATCTATTCTCTGCCTCCCAAGTCCCAGCTGATCGGGAGGAAATGGAGATTTTGCAGTAACCTTCTGCTGGAGTGGGGAGGGAATAGGAGATTTTATAGTGTCCTTCCCCTGCCATGCCCACCACGCCACGCCCACCATGCCATGTCACACCCACCAAGCCACGCCCACAGAACTGGTAGTAAAAAAAATTGAAACCCACCATTTGGCACACAACGTGCATGCACAAGCAGCCAACTAGTAGCAAACCACGGAGGATTTCACCACTGATGCAATCCCCAAGTTGCAGGTAGCTTTCAGGTTAGTTGGTGCTGGGAATAGGAACACTGCTGCATACAGAACAAGAGCCTTAGCGAAAACCAAGAATGATTTAGAAGGACAGAAAATGGAAAAAGTATTTCTTGTCTAGTGTACAATCCAGAGCTTTGCAAAACCATTGTGGCTTCTAATTTTGCTGTTCTTGATGACATCTGGGATTTTTTTGAGATGAAGTCTAGGCTGCATTGTTATTTACACCGGGCCACTTCAACCGGATTTCCCAGGGTGGCACTCTAGCAAGCGAACTGCTGATTTGCTACTATAGGGGGGACAAAATTAATACTGTAATCTATCACCAAAGTCTTATTACTTTATTATAACTCTCTCCATTTCGTTTTTATTAAGTGCCCGAGGCTATCGCTAAACTAAGTTAGCGCTAAAATTTACACTTCTGCCAAATTGCTATCCATTTATGTACTGTCCCCGGTGCATTGCATTTGTGTAGCAAACTCATTGGTGATCCATCCATACCAGAGCAAGGAGATTTTTTTATTATTATTATTTTAAAGAAAAGTACTTCAATTGCTTCTCTTAAAAAGCACACCGATATATCATCAAATGCCTATGTATTGTTTTTCTTTTTCCTCCAGATTTTCTTCCTCCGGTGTGATTGTGTTACCATCATAAATATCTGACATCTGTTACTTTGGTGTTTTCATGAATGTGAAAATGTGCAGTGGATTTGAGCGATCTGCTTGAATAAGGGGTTCTTTTCTTTTTGCAGATTCCTTCCTTCTTTAAAAAAAAATAAAAATAAAAATAAAAGGGAGTAAGTTGGAAATAGATAGCACCGCTTCAGTCTAAAGAACTTGAACCGAAGAATTTACTGTTAAAAGGGAACTGGATTTTCAAAGCAAGATTAGCAAAGATTAGTCAAACTTTGGCAACTTCCCTGATTGAAAAATACCGAGTGGAATGAGTAATATTTCAGAAAGAAAAGCTACAGTACTCGCATTTTCTTCCTTTCTGTTGGTTCTCCAGGATTTTTGCAGATTTGTCTTGTTCAGGGGACCTCCTTCACCTTTCTTCCAATGTCTTCCTTTGCAGCTCTCCCACTTCTTTCTTCATTCTGTGCAGGCAGATTTCCTAGTAGGCCAGTTTTATTGCCAATCATAAACAAGGGCATAAGCGCTAGGAATGAATAGAACAAATGAATGAATTAATAAAGAAATGAATGAATGAATAAAGAAATGGATTAATAAAAAGGGTGACTGTCATTCTCAAAATCAGATTGGTTTCTAGAAATGTTCTTCCTGCTATCATTCCTGGAAACAGCAAAGGAGCCTGAGTGGCGTAGGAGGCATTTAACATCCAGCTGCCTGCAATTACTGCGAGTTCAATTCTCACCAGGCTCAAGGTCGCGTCAGCCTTCCATCCTTTCTAAGGTGGGTAAATTGAGGACCCAGTTTGTGGGGGCAATAAGCTGACTTTGTATAAATATACAAAAGTATGAAGGCTATTGCTTAATGTATTGTAAGCTGCCCTGAGTCTCCGGAGAAGGGTGGCATATAAATCAAATTAAAACAAAAAATGAAACAAAACAAAATATCAAGGTTGCCTTTTCGTTCTTAAAAGTGCAGCAGATGATAAAGCAATAGAAGGAGGCAGATTTTCCACAAGAGGGGGAAAAAAATATCCAGCCAGGTAAAGCTTTTGAAAGCAACTTGTTCCTAGAAATAATGAGTCAAGATATGACAGTGGTAAAAGGGCCCTGAATTAACAAGGTGAACCTTGCAAGGTAAGGTACTTTTTTTAACAGATTAACAGAGTTGGAAGGGATCTTGTAGGTCATCTAGTCCAACCCCCTGCCCAAGCAGGAGACCCTACAACATTTCTGACAGATGGCAGTCCAGTTTCTTCTTGAAAGCTTCCAGTGATGAAGCTCCCACAACTTCTGAAGGCAACTTCTGTTCCACTGGTTGATTGTCCTCACTGTCAGAAAATTTCTCTGTATTTCTAGGTTGAATCTCTCCTTGATCAGCTTCCATCCATTATTCCTTGTCTGGCCTTCAGGCGCTTTGGAAAATAGCTTGAACCCCCCCTCCTCTCTTTGGCAGCCCCTCAAATATTGGAACACTGCTATTATGTCTCCCCTGGTCCTTTTAGGATAAATTAAGTGAGCTTGGACTTTTTAAAAGGTGCCCTACAAAGATGGTTCCAGGATGGAAATAAAGCCAGATTAAGAAATCTATTTCCGAATTCAGAGCTTTCCTTCATCTTGGCCACAGCTGCCCTCCCTCCCTCCCTCCCTCTCTCTCTCTCTCTCTCTCTCTATATATATATATATATTCTGAGGTTTTCGCGGGTATTTGTATGTAGGTTTTCTCCCACGTAAAATTGGAAGTGTCTTGGTGACGTTTCGACGAAGTCTCATTCGTCATCTTCAGGCTGAAGATGACGAATGAGACTTCGTCGAAACGTCACCAAGACACTTCCAATTTTACGCGGGAGAAAACCCGAATAACCAAAGACCTACATATATATATATATATATATATATATATATATATATATATATATATATATATATATATATATATATATATATATATATATGTACACACACATACATACATACATACATATACATATACACACACACACACACACACACACACACACACACATATATATATATATATATATCACTCAGCTACAATTTGCATAAAAAGCACTATCTCCTGTGCTATTTAGTTCCCGAACCTTCCTTTCCCATCAACACTGGGTTTGAAAAAAAGAAAAAGAAAGTGTTTTCAATTGCACTAAGAGAGATGATGTTGGCCTATTTTTATTTCTTTTTCATCCCCAGGAATTCAGGAAGAAACCCATTGTGGGAAATATTGAGGCACTGTGTGTTTGTTTTTAAAGACAAGAGGATCAGTTAGATATTATGTCACTAGCATGGCAGATAGCTTGATGCTTAGAACAAAGAGAATTCAAAACCCAGGACTGTGTTTAGTGTGCCAGAAGTAAACAGAGCTTGCAATTCAGAAGTTGTTCTTTTCATTTACCCCCTACATGCTACTTCCTTTATTTCAGCTGTATTATTTAGACTAGGTTTGAGAGAATCCTTGAGTTATTTTTGTCACAAAAGGAGGAAGAAACTCTTGATAAAGGAACGTGGGATGAAAAGTTATCATTGACTGGGAATGGATCACAAACACAGTTCTCTCCCACCCCCTCCTTCTTTTTCTTTCTTCTTTCTTTCCTTCTTTCTTTCTTTCTTTCTTTCTTTCTTTCTTTCTTTCTTTCTTTCTTTCTTTCTTTCTTCTTTCTTTCTTTTTCTTTCTTTCTTTCTCTCTCTCTCTCCCCCTCCCTCTCCTCCTTCTCCTCCTCCCTCCTTTCTCCACTCCCACCCCTCTCTTTCTCTCTTCTTTCTCTCTTCGCCCTCCCTCCCTCTCCCTCCCTCTTCCAACTCTTTCTCTTCTCTTTTTGTCCCTCTGTCTCTCTGCTCTTTTTCCTCTCTCCCTCCCACCCTCCCTTCTCTCTCTTTTCTCCCTCTCTTGCTCTCTTTCTCCTCTCTCCCTCCTCCTCCCTCATCTCCCCCTCTCTTTTCTCTCTCATCTCTCCCTCCCTCTCCTCCCTCCCTCTTTCTCTCTCCCCCCCTCTCTCTCTCCCCCTTCTCTCTCCTGTCTCTCTCTTACCTCTTCCTTTCTCTCTCTCTCACTCCCCCCCTCTCTCTCCTCTTTCTCTCTCTCTCCTATCTCCCTCCCTCCCTCCCTCCCACTCCCTCCCCCCTCTCTCTCACACACAACTTCATCAGTCCCATTTCCCAGAGACAATAGAACATCTGGGCCCAGTCATTAGGATCCAGGAGATTCCAGAATTTACATCTAGTAAAGGTTCTCGGAGCATGATGGGACCTGCTGTAGTTCTCCTGCAGAACTTGAAATCAGGAACATGTTCAGAGGCGGTGCTGCCACAAACCATAGCAATCTCTTGCGTGCTTCGGAAACGGAGACATTCTGGCAGCTGCTGGTGTTTATCAAAGGCAGAAGACAGAGGCTTACTTCAGTGCAAGGAAACAAAGGCAGCCTAGATAAAGGGAAGGACATGAAAGCTGATGCCTGTAATAATGACACCATAGATTATGTCTGTATTCACTGTTAGTTGAAACATACCTTGTCTCGGTGCACCAAGGAGAAATATCAAAGCTCTAACAAGGAAACATGTTTCTTTCCCTGAACTCCTGATAAGCTTTGCCCAAGTTCATTCATCCTTGAAAATATTTTATAGCAGGGCAACTTTCAACTTGAAGGAACGGTTACCTTTCATTCCCTACTACCTTCTCTTTTTTTTTTCAATTAAAAATGATAACCGCGCCTAAAGTTTCCTTTGTAATTAGGATGTTTTAAAAATAAAGATAGATTCCAATGAGAAAGAGAGAATCTTGAAGGATTCTTCTTTCAAGAATATCAACTGTAGCCTCTTGTACATCTCTTCGGTCATTGGTCGGCTTGTTTTCTTCGAGATTAGGACAGTGTGCGCGTACGCACAGAGGAAGCAGAGAAAATAAACGCAGCATAAAATAACAAAAAAAAAATCTGAAAAATTGTGTCTGCTCGGAAGTAGGAGATTTATGGAAATACTTAAATCGAAAGAAGGAAATGCTATAAGAATTGGTTCGAATATGGCTGCAAACACATAAATCATTGTCTTTGGAGGAAAAAAGGAACTGGTGTGATGTGGATTTGGGATTTCTAACACTTCTTTAGGCCAGCCCATTGCTGAAACCCGAGGTATAATACTCTGCTTGAGAATACTGGTGGAAATGCAAACTTCTATAGGAGACCTCAAGCTAAGCAAATCCCAAGATAAAATACAGGGGTTTTGTGGCTCTCTGAAGTGAAGTAAATTCAAAACTACGTTCCATCACTATATGAACATTTGGAAACATGGGGGTGGAGGGCTGCAGAAATGGAAAATTGTATTTGCAATTAAAAACAAAATACCTGCTATTGTTTTTAATTGTGTGTGTGTGTGTGTGTAGATAGATAGATAGATATCAGGGGTGAAATGCTCCCGGTTTGGACTTACTTGGATTCGAACTTGGGCTCTCTGCATGTTAGGCAGTTATATTAACCTCTGAGCCACAAGTTCTCCTCCCTTCATCAGCTTGAGCCAAGGGAGAGAAAATTGGGATTTTTACCTTCCCAGCAAAGTAGCACCTATTTATCTACTCACACTTACATGCTTTCAGACTGCTAGGTGAGCAGAAGCTGGGAGAAGCAATGAGAGTGTTGGAATACAAGTTGGAATGTATTTTTATTGCAACAACTACAATAGTATTCACTCTATAGATGGCAGTGTTTACAAGTCTGGATCTGGAGTATATACTCTATGTTCTTTTGTTCTAAGTAGAATTTCCTGTTTCCTGTTACAGTTAAATAGTTGAGCAGTAAAGCACATGGTGACTGTACCCTTTGTTTGCTCTGTGGTGCTATATATAAACAGAATCTCTAACAGGGAGCTCATCCCATTGTGTGGCACTTGGGTCTTGAACCCAGGCTGTCAGCTTTCCAATCTTTAACCGCTGAGCCATTGTGTCCTGTTGAGGAGACACTAGTAGGATTCAAATCCTTTGAGTGGTAATCTCAAAATGGAGGAACCTCTTGTAGACACACAAGGACTATTTACAGCAGTTCTAATTCTCTCCCAACTTCTAAGAAAAGAGATTGGTGAACTATTAAAGAGATCTAAAAGAGCATTCCTGAAAATCGGTACTTCTCCAGAGTCGTTCGTAATGAGCAAATCGTGGGAATTCATTAAAATCCAGACATCTGCTTGGCATTTGGGCTGGTGAAAGTTTATCTAACGGGGTTTATCTTTAAATCCACCCTCAGTCACCCTGCTTCTGTCAGCTTTAAAGATCTCTTGCAATGCAGAGATATTATGAAGAGGGGAAAACAATAGGGCACCATGTCACTAAAAAGCCTGCATTTGATATAACCAGGACAGGCAAACTGTGAAAAATTTCTTCTGATGATAGACACTTAGGCAGGCCTTCAGAAAGAGGACATGAAGTGGGTTCAGCATTTGGTTGGAAGAAAACCAACAATCATTCAATGCAACAGAACCATACAAGTGCCATTAGAAATTGCAGTCTACGTGTAACAGATTGTTCACTTTAAGTTTTTGCATATTTTACTTTAGTAGTTTGCAGTTTCACCCCTTGTTTGAAATTGTTTCATTCCTTCGTCTATGGAGATTCTCAGTCATTCAGGTTGTGGTTGTCCCAAAAGTGCTTTTTCCAAAGGCAGCTGGACAGCCTTGATTCCCCACCCCCTACTCCCCGCTTGAATACATTTTGCTTCTCACCATTCAGTCAAAACTGAAGATGTTTCTTGGATGAGAAGCGAAACAACTTCAAGGGAATAAACCTAGAAAGTCCATTTGCTTTTGGAAAAAGCCCCTTTGGAACAGTTTCACTCGTTTCCTTTTTTTTTTAAATGATATGCACACCCATATACAAAACACACATCACACTTGCATAGAGAGAGAAAGAGAGAGAGAGAGAGGGAGGGAGGGAGAGAGAGAGGGAGAATATATGAATATGTATCCAGGCCTTGCAAAGATTCTTTGACAATTACATCATTGCCTGCCTCAGAGTTCTTATTAAATGTGATGTATTACTTGGAACCTTGACATTAAACTGGCCCTCCAGTTTAAGGCTCCAAAAGAGAGAGGGGGGAGGGAGAGAGAGAGAGAGAAAGAGGGAGAGAGAGGGGGAGAGGGAGGGCAATGGTGGGATTCAGCCAGTTTGTACCTATTCGGCAGAACTGGTTGTTAACTTTCTAAGTAGTTTGGAGAACCGGATGTTGGAAGAAATCTTATTTTGTTTTTTTCCCCACTTTACAGGGCTAATCCTGTAAGGAAGGCAGTAAGGAAACATTCTGATGGTGTTTCTAGCCTAATCTTTATTGCCCTGATTACAGAAACTGCCTCTTGGGTTAACCCTTATTACATTGTAACAACTAAGGTGAAGCACCCATTGATGTGAGTGATGTTGAGTTGGTCATGCCCACGTGGTCACATGACCACCGAACCATGCCTAACCCAGCTGGTCATTAGGGCAGACAACTGGTTGTTAAATTATTTGAATCCCACCACTGAGGGAGGGAGGAAGGGAGGGAGGAGGGAGGGAGAGAGAGAGAGAGAGAGAGAGAGAGAGTATCCAGGCCTTGCAAAGATTCTTTAACAATTACATCATTGCCGAAAGGTTTCCTAAAAAAGTCAACATTTAGAATATGTCTGAGTTAAAACATATCACAGTGAAGTATCTTTTGAAATGTATTTGCAGGTCACTTGGAAGCTTGAAATTAATACCAATACATTTAAGCAGACATGGCTTTGATTGGCTGGCACAGACCTCAGTTAATTGCATTTTGCTCTTATACAGAATAAAATCTCAAATTCAATCATGGAGGTTATGTAGAAAATCCAAACGTCATTAGATCTTCAAAGACAAAATCGTATCTTATAAATGTACTTCAAAAATCCAATTGCTTTAATTCAATTAAATTACATCAAGAAATGCTTCTGAGTTTTCTTTCCTTTTTTAAATTTGAACTTAGTACAGAACATCTTGAGTTCTTTGTCTTACTTTAATAACGGAACACTAATGGGTTCTTATTAGCAGTTTTCTCTTTCCATATAATGCAGAAAAATATCTTTAATGCTAAAGAGAGTTGTTTAAACATTGTGCAATATAGATAGATAGATAGATAGATAGATAGATAGATAGATAGATAGATAGATAGATAGATAGATAGATAGATAGATAGATAGATAATGGATGGATGGATGGATAGATGGATGGATGATGGACGGATGGACAGACAGACAGACAGACAGATGATGCATGTTAGATAAATGATGGATGGATGGACGGATGGACAGACAGACAGATGATGCATGATAGATAAATGATGGATGGATGGATGAATGGATGGTTGGAAGGAAGGAAGGAAGGAAGGAAGGATAGATAGATAGATAGATAGATAGATAGATAGATAGATAGATAGATAGATGTACAGCATTGTACAAGAAAAATGATTCCTATAGGATTCCTTCCTTCCTAATACATTTTATCTGAAGAATTTCAAGATACAGTGATTACTATGCTACTATATATCCAATTACTAGTTGTGCTGATAACTTAACTCCAATTATTCATCTGAAATCTAAGGGGTAAGCTTTCCAAACGTTTTACCATGAATGATCTACAAGAAACAGACTTGGGGAGCAGTGAGGCAATACTGGGAGTAACCCCACACTTAGTAAAAATGATGCTCACAAATTTAGCCCTTCTCTAGCCGCCATCATACAATATACAGGGAAAGGGCTGGGGCAAAGCTTAATGGTGCATTCTCTGCTTCTGAATTAGAATATTGTTGCTGTGTGGGATGCTTTTCTGTGAGGTAAAAGTGTGCATAGCCTGGAGCTTCAGTGCTGGATGTAGCCTATAACAGGGTTTTCTGTCTTCCCCCTCCTCTAAAAAAGGTAAAGGCCCCCCTCGCACATATGCGCTAGTCGTTCCCGACTCTGGGGGGCGGTGCTCATCTCCATTTCAAAGCTGAAGAGCCAGCGCTGTCCGAAGACGTCTCCATGGTCATGTAGCCAGCATGACTAAATGCCAAAGGCGCATGGAACGCTTGTTACCTTCCCACCAAAAGTGGTCCCTATTTTTCTACTTGCATTTTTTATGTGCTTTCGAACTGCTAGGTTGGCAGAAGCTGGGACAAGGAACGGGAGCTCACCCCATTACGTGGCATTAGGGATTTGAACCGCTGAACTGCTGACTTTGCGATCGACAAGCTCAACGTCTTACCCACTAAGCCACTGCGTCCCTTACGTCTGGCCAAAATTTGCTACTGAATTACCATTTCTAATGTGCTATAAGGAGAAAAAATTATGGGCCGTAATTAGAACTTTGTCACAAGAATAGAAATAGAGAAGCTGCTTTCAGATTGAGACAAGATTCTTGTATGAAAGTATCCTAAATCAATATGGGATGTGGACTCTTTCTAATTTGGAATATAAAATCCAGAAAAATTAAAACCTACTGTAAGCAACTAAGGAAAGTACGCCCATTCTTAGTCATCAGGGTAACTACTGTTATTGTTATTAATTTCTTAGTTACAGAATAGAGTTGGAAGGGACCTGGGAGGTCTTCTAGTCCAAACCCCTGCTCAAAGAGAATACCCCAGTGGTGGGATACATCTGGTTCGGGCCAGTTCAGGTGAACTGGTTGTTAAATTGCTGGCTGGCCCCTCCCCTTCCCACCCCACCTCTTCCAGGAGTACTTGAAATTTCAATCAGGCTCCTTGTCCTTCTGTAGTGGAAGGATAATAATAAGAGTAAAAGAGTTGGAAGGGACCTTGGAGGCAGTGGTGGGTTTCTACTGGTTCGCCCTGGTTCAGGAGAACTGCTAGCGGCAGTGGCAGGAGGCTCCGCCCACCTGCCTGGATGTCATCACAGATGATCTGCACATGCGCAGAGGGGTGCGTGCATGTGTGCACGCTCACAGTCCCGAACTGGTAGCGAAGGTAAGTGAAAACCACTACTGTTTGGAGGTCATGTAGTCCAATCCCCTGCTCATGCAGGAGATCTATACTAGGGATTCAAACCGCTGAACTGCCGACCTTTCTGATCGACAAGCTCAGCGTCTTAGCCACTGAGCCACTTCTTGATACAACCCTGGTTTTCAGCTCTCTCTCTCATTCCATCTACCATTACACAAGAGCTGTTAAGCTCTTCGTTTGCCCAATTTCAGATCCCTTTAACAGGAACTGTTAACAAGGCTTCAGATGCCCTGCTGATCATGGAGGAAATAGCAAATGCATTTAAAAGCTTCCAACACTCCATGGCGTCAGAACTGCCTTGCATTCCAATCCTTGTCTGAGCTATCAAGGCAGATTTGCATTCTAATGCCTTATTAACCTGGTGAGACGTGTGGGAAGGGAGAAAGAATAGTTCTCAACAATGCACAACAGATGTCTGGAAGGGATGTTTTGGCAGGCAAGTAGACGAAGGAACGAAGCACATGTAGACTGTACAGTGGAGGTGGGCAAACATTAGTGGTTCTCATCTATCGATCCACATGTATGAACAGGATATAATAGGATGCTTGCTCATTTACCACCCAATACAACTAGGTAGCTAAGCTTGCAAGTGTTCTGACCTAGGCTTCCTGAGATAGTAAAAACCACACAATTAGTCCCAAAAAACCCCTTTTTAAAAAATTTAACAGTTGTGAATTCCTTTCATTCACAGCACGCGCTGAATCATCAAGAGTTTATAAATAGTCCAACAGAAGTCTGCCACAGTCCTTCGGATAAGGCTCATAAACACCCACCTTTATCTTTTTTGACATGCTGCCAAAGACCTAATTGGCAATTATCTTGGCAAGGCCACACAGAAACACAGAGTCAAAAATGGAGCTTCAAAGTACAAACCGACACCATCCACAACGTTGCTTCCTGAAAAGGCCCACGTGCCTTTGCTCTTCCTTTATGTCTTATGGAAGGGGCCAATCATCTCCAGGCTTTACTCCTGAATCGCCCCTTTTGTTTTAACTGTTCTTGCCTTCTGGCAGCTCTGCATATGTGTGCACTAGGAACAGGCTCTCCTCTGCCTCTCTGATGTCTGACTCTGGAGGCTCTGGAGTCCATACATAACTCCCAGATGGTCCTGGCCTCATCTCTGCCACCGATGCAGAGCCCTCGTCCGAGCCTTCCCCAGACTCCAGGACTGGCCCATGTTCCTCCCCAACCTCATCACTGTCCGACTCTGCCGGCTCCACAGGCTGCTGGCAGACCACAACAGCTAGGAGGCTTAAGGAAACCTCTGAGCAGCTAGTATTTACATTCCTCACACTAAGCAAAAGCTCAGAAGTTCTCTCGGCTCTGGAGACTGATTGATTGGGCTCCTACATTTTTAGCCAAGAGCTTTTTTGTGTTCATTTTTTCCTCCCAGGAGGTAGACAAACAAACAAGCAGATAGACATACTTCCTGGTCCTCATATATACATCCTTATAGTCTCCCGTATAAAGTGTCTCTGGTCCTACTTTATGGGGTGGGACAGGATTCAAACAGGTCAATCAGTAGTGGCCAAAATTGTGGAAACCTTTTGGAAAAAGTGTATTTTCTAAAAACTAGCTAATAATACCACTTTTTTTTTTTTTGGAGTAGTACTATAAAATTATATATCAATGGAAAGATAATTTAATCAAGAATGTAATGCAATCACTTTTATAAAAGGATTTGCTATTACAATAGCAGAGTATAAAGAAGAAAAGTGAAACAATGAGAAAAAATGAGTTATACAAAAATGATCACCATGTCAGTTAATACTTAGTTGGGTAACCTTTAGCATGAATTATGGCCTTACCAGGTCTTCCCATGGAGTGAACCAAGTCTTTTAGTTCTGCTATTTCATGTGAAACCAAGATTGAATGATTGCTTCTATTAACTGGGTTTTATTGCTGGGTCGCTTCTGACTAGCAAGTTCTTTAGTCGGCTCCATAGATTTTCAGTTGGGTTAAGGTCTGGGCTATTCCCAGGCCATTCCAGCAGTGGAATAGGATTATCTTGAAACTCCCCCCCAAAAAAGTGGTGTTATTAGCCATCAAACCTCAAAAATACACTTTTCCCAAAAGGTTTCCACAATTCTGGCCACTACTGTATTCTCCAAAGCACCTGAAGGCAGAATAAGAAGGAATAGATGGAAACTAATCGAGAAGAGAACCAATCTAGAACTAAGGAGAAAATTCCTGAGACCTAGAACAACTCACCAGCGGAATCCTTTGGGTTTAGGATTTCCCCATTTTGCCATCTGCTTTTCGCTGCAAACTTAGCGTTCACAAAAATATACAGCTCCTTCCTTAATTATTTTAGTAACCACACAAACATCTTCACCACCCCATGAACAATGCTGTAAAATGTCAAACTTGGTTTTCCTTGACTTAGGAGATGGAAAACAAAAAACAAAAAACGGTGATCTAAAAATGTTTTTAGATTTAGATTTAGATTTTATTGAACTTCTATACCGCCCTTCTCCCAAAGGACTCAGGGCGGTGTACAGCCATATTAAAACACATATAAACCCCAAAATTTAAGAACCATTTAAAAACAAATATATAAAATTTGGCCCACGAAATTAAAAACTAACAAACACCCAATTTAAAAATTCCTATTAGGCCAGCCCGGCTTGTTGGGATAAAAGAGTCTTCAGGGCGCGGCAAAAGGTACGCAGGTGGGGGAACATATGAACCTCTAGGGGCAGTTCATTCCAGAGGGCTGGTGCCCCCACAGAGAAGGCTCTCCCTCTGGGTGTCGCCAACGGCACCCTGAGGAGCCCCTCTCGGTGGGAGCGTATTGGCTGGTGGGAGGCTATCGGCAGCAGAAGGCGATCTCGTATTTTATTTTTATTTTATTTTAATTTGATTTATATGCCGCCCTTCTCTGGAGATTCAGAGTGGCTTACAATGCGTTAAGCAATAGCCTTCATACTTTTGTATATTTAAACAAAGTCAGCTTATTGCCCCCACAATCTGGGTCCTCATTTAACCTACCTTAGAAAGGATGGAAGGCTGAGTTAATCTTGAGCCTGGTGAGATTTGAATTTACAGTAATTGCAGACAGCTGGTGTTAATCACAATGCTTTTAGTCTGCTGAGCTACCAGGCCCGTATATACATAATTCAATTGGCTTACACTTTCTTTGAACTACCCCTTTCTTCTTCTCTTTCTCTATTCATCCTCTGCAATTTACATGCATTTGTATTGCGTAGCAAGTTAGTTTTTGTTCTCCTCTAAATGACCGTGAACATTGATGTACACAGAAGATGTATTATGTTCTACAAAAATCAGGTAATCTATGGATATTTTAAGGAACCCGGCTTCAGAAAATGTCAGGTTCTGCTCCGCAAAGCAGCAATTGCATTAAAATAATGAGCCGCTTTCTCAGAGAACAAGAAAAGAGGCTGCAATTACAGATCAAGGTAATTGCTTCAACGTTGACTATTGTTGTTCTCCTCGTTTAAATAGTGGCACAATTCATACAGTGCTACAATTTTTTGTTGTTGAAGGACAATGTGAGTTTACAACCCAACAAAAGCCTTCTTTTAGATCAGTCATCACAGGTGGCAATATAAAGGTACATCACAAGTGGAATGGATTCTCTAATAATTTTAAATCTGATCAGATGGCAATTCAAGATGATATGATGTTTTTTTTTAAAAAAGCATCTATTCAAAAAGTCACTTCTTCCAAGCACTCTTCGTTATGCGTTTAATTCAGCCAACAATCGAAGAGTGTAGATACAAGGGAAGCAACCAGTGATGGGTTGTCCCCGGTTTGGACTGGTTCTATAGAACCGGTAGTAAAACCAGCGGGAGGCTCCGCCCACCGACCCTGATGTCATCAGGACGCTTCTGTGCATGCGCAGAAGAGCACATGCACGGCCCCATTGTAAACTGGTAGTAAAGGCAAATAGAACCCAGCCCTGGAAACAACGTGCTCTCAATTGATAAAAAAGCAATATACTAGTATGTATAGTATTACTATTTACAATATGTGCATGAAACACCAAACCAGATTTTCTTCCAACCATATCTCTGTTAAGTAGACTTCATTGGATTAAAGTGAGCTAAATATGAACTCAATATTGAATTGTCTTCCTCGCAGGTCAACACCTTGGCTCATATTCCACAATCACTCTCTATAAAGTACTTCTTATAAACAGTTTTTCACCCCTATCTTGGTTCACATGCCAGTGCTTTCCCACACCGACATACCATCTTTCCCTGAAAATAAGACCAGGTCTTATATTAATTTTTGCTCCAAAAGACGCATTAGGCCTTATTTTCTGGTTAGGTCTAATTTTTGGGGAAATATGGTACTAAATGTATCCATCTGGCTGACAATCTTAACTAGGGCTTATTTTGGGGGGTAGGGCTTATATTACGAGCATACTGAAAAATCATGCTAGGGCTTATTTTCTGGTTGGGTCTTATTTTTGGGAAAACAGGGTATTCTCTCTCTCTCTCTCTCTCTCACACACACACACACACACACACAAAGAAAACCACACACACACACACACACACACACACACACTGCTCATGAACTTGGTTCCTTCATTTCATTGTTCCTGATTGAGAAAGTTGATTGCAAGTCAAGTTATCCTCTAAGTTTCATAGATCCATGAAAGTTAGTTATTAAAGCACTGGGAAATGTACCTACTTAGAAAACTATTTTGTTTTTTGAAAACTAAGAATAGACCAAGAGAAGGGAATATTCAGGGTTGAACTGTAGGGTCCTTGGTGCTCTCAAAACTTGGTTGTTTTCCTGAAGACATTTCATTCCCCCAACTAGGTAACATCATCAGTGATAAAAAGGAATGGAGTTGCTTGATCATTGTTAGTGGGAGTGTTCTTGGTGTTAACTAGGGCAAGCCATTAGTCTATAAATAGAAAGCAAACCCCACTCCCTTCTAGCACTGTTGATATTTTAATGTTTATTAAAGTTTTATTTTATTATATAGATAAAATAAACGCAATGCAAAGGGACGCAATGCCAGTTGCATCCCTTTCTAGATCGGGACTCCTTATGCACGGTCACTCATGCCCTCGTCACCTCCCGTCTGGACTATTGTAACGCTCTCTACATGGGGCTCCCCTTGAGGAGCACTTGGAGGCTCCAACTGGCGCAGAGTGTGGCCGCGCGGGTGGTGATGGGAGCGACGTGGTGCTCCCATGTAACACCTCTCCTGCGTGAGCTGCACTGGCTCCCGGTGGTCTTCTGAGTGCACTTCAAGGTTTTGGTTATCACCTTTAGAGTGCTCCATGGCTTAGGACCTGGTTATCTATTGGACCACCTACTATCACAAATAGCCTCCCACTGACCAGTATGCTCCCATAGAGAGGGGTTCCTCCGGGTGCCGTTGGCCAAACAATGTCGACTGGCGGCCCCCAGGGGGAGAGCCTTCTCTGTGGGGGCACCTACTATCTGGAACGAGCTCCCCCCGGAGATACAGAGGATCCCGGATCTGCGTACCTTCCATCGCGCGCTCAAGACTTTCTTCTTTCATCAAGCTGGCCTGACCTAAGTCTTTCCCCTTTTTAAATGGAAATTTTAAATTTGTTTTTAAATTATTGGAGTTTTAAATTTGTTCAGCCAAATTATTTAATTCGTTTTATTTTATTTTAAATTTGTATTTATATGTTTTATTCTATGGCTGTTAACCGCCCTGAGTCCTTCGGGAGTAGGGCGGTATATAATTCAATAAAATACAAAAAATACAAAATATAAAATGTAAAATACAAAGAAGAGAAGAAAAAATAGGTAATCAAGGGCATGAGATACAAGGGGAAAGGAGAAAAAGAACAAAAAGGGGGCATTGACATCCAATTCTTCTTAGCACAGTAAAAGATAAAAACACTCCAACCTCAACTTTTTGGTTTTACAGATTAATATATAACTAGCCATTCCTATAACATAGAAACTTCCTAATCAACAAAACCAAAGTCAAAGTTTCATTTTTTTTCTTCACAACCACAAATTCCAGAAGTAATATCCAAATAAAAAAACTTATTTTCTTCTCTGGATAAAATAATTAATTTAACCATTTCTGCTTTATCTTCCTTGCTGTGGAAAATAATGTGTATTTCTATTTGCACCTACTAATCTTTGCTAGCACTGTTGATAATACCTGGTTGAGTAATGAAACATTTGCAAGAAAACAACCAAGCTCAGAGAGCACCAAAGACTCCACACTAAGCATAGAGCTCAACTATAGAAAACCCATTTGATTTTCTTTAGGTGTTATCCCAACCTGCAAACTGGCATTTTTTAATGATCAAAATAAAGTCAGACTTCGGAGGATAATTAGAACTGCAGAAAAAAACATGGCTACCAACCTGCCTTCCATGGAGGACCTGAATACCGCACGAGTCAAAAAGAGGGCTGTAAAAATATCTATGGACCCCTCGCATCCTGGACATAAATTGTTTCAACTTCTACCCTCAAAAAGATGCTATAGGGCACTGCACACCAGAACAACTAGACACAAGAACAGTTTTTTCCCCCAAATGCCATCACTCTACTTAACAACTAATTCCCACAACACTGTCAAATAATTTACTAAGACTGTATTACTATTATTCTTCTCTTCCTTACTAGTATCTATCTCTTCCCACTTATTGCTATAACCATGTTGCTTGTACCTTTCAATTATATTGTTTTTATTTGTTTCCTAGAACAATTTGATAGCTTATTAGTAACCTTGACTATCACTAAGTGTTGTACTGTATCTTTTTATTCTTGATGAATGTATTTTATTTTCCTTATTTGCACTGAGAGCGTATGCACCTAAGATAAATTCCTTGTGTGTCCAATCACACTCGGCCAATAAAGAATTCTATTCTATTCTATTCTATTCTATTCTATTCTATTCTATTCTATTCTATTCTATTCTATTCTATTCTATTCTATTCTATTCTATTCCTACTCTACTCTATTTCTATTCTATTCTATTCCATTCCATTCCATTCCATTCCATTCCATTCCATTCTACTCTACTCTACTCTACTCTACTCTACTTCTATTCTATTCTATTCTATTCTATTCTATTCTATTCTATTCTATTCTATTCTACTCTACTCTACTCTACTCTACTCTACTTCTATTCTATTCTATTCTATTCTATTCTATTCTATTCTATTCTATTCTATTCTATTCTATTCTATTCTATTCTATTCTATATACCGTGTTTTCCCCAAAATAAGACCCTGTCTTATATTTTTTTGAACTCTAAAATAAGCACTTGGCCTTATTGCCATGCACTCAAAAGCCCGATTGGGCTTATTATCAGGGGATGTCTTATTTTTGGGGGGAAACAGGGTAGCAATACAGTGAAAATACAGCCTGTCTCTTGCATCTGGTGTCTTCTGGGTTGACTGGCTCACACAGGAGCTGATCAAGAGGGGTGGGGGAAAATTATGGAGCAATTCTTTGGTTCTCCCACTGGAACATCAAGTCACCTCCAGGGAGCTCTTGAATGCCATCTTGCTGTCCCCAGTTGGCAATACTGTCATTAAAAGGATTCCAGGTTGGAGTTCCGGACTTATCTGCTTTAATAAAAAAAAATGACAGCAACTGTTCTTTTGTCTGGGGAAGAAAAACCAAAAGTGAATGCTTCTCTTCTCTGTGAAGTCAAGCCTAATTGCTTTATTAGGCTCTGCAGACTGGAATTTCCTTATCCTCTGAGTGCTTTTATCTGAGGATGTGCAAAGGGCAGGGAAAAAAATGTGCTACTTATTTCTTTTTTTAGTCTTTCCTCTTCTTTGTTGGCTTTCTGTCACTCCCACCAAGGACCACTTTGTTGTGACAAGCTTAGACAATACATAATGTTTATAGTTTCTGGTTGTAAGTTTCCCGGGGAAGATGAAAAAAAAAAAACATTCTGGAAGAAAACAATGACTAACATCTGCGTATTGTTGGTCCAAAATAATAACCCTGTATCAGTGGTGGGTTCCTCCCAGTTCGGTCCGGTTCGGCCAAGCCGGTAGCAGGGATGATATGACATCACTGAACCAGTTCTCCCCTCCGCCCTCCCACCCCCACCCCCCCACGTTATTCTTACCTTTTATTTGGTCCCACCCCCAATCTATTGCTGCCTCCTGAGTCCCAGCTGATGACTAGAAGGAAAAAAAACTGTTTAAACTCTTGCTGGGGGGGGGCTTCAAAGGGCCGTCCTAGAGCTGATCAGTGTTAAAAGCAAACAAATGAGTCGGGTCGTAAGTGCGAGGACTGGTCGTAAGTGCGAGGGCCTTCCAGAAATGACTCTGACCAGCAAGCCACACCCACCTAGTCACATGACTTCCAAGCCTCACCCACAAAATAAGCCATGCCCACAGAACCAGTAGTAAAAAAATTTAGAACCCACCCCTGCCCTGTATAATCCCCCAAAGTTTGAACTCAACATAAATTGGCTTTTAACTTTTCTTGGTAGAAATTCCAACCAAGTATTTACTCTCAGCAAGGACAGGAATGCCATGGTTTTACCTTCCTTTGAAAGCTGAATGAGCTGAAGAAGCTTCTTGGATGAGAAGCGAAACGTCTTCAAAGAAAGAACAAGAAAGTCCAGTTGCCTCCTGAAAAAGCACTTTTGGGACAACCATGACCTGGATGACTGGGAATCTCTATAAATCTTCCTTTGTAATTCTTATTTTTATTTATTTATTTAGTTATTTAGTTTGTCAAACATGTATGAGACAACAGATATAAGTATAAACATGGATATGAACACAGGAAATGGGTAAAAGAAATGGGGGACAGTAGGACAGGTATGGGAGGCATACTTATGCACGCCCCCTTTACAGACCTCTTAGGAACGGGGTGAGGTCCACAGTAGACAGTTTATGATTAAAGTTTTGGGTGTTTGAGCCCAAATTTAACAGACAAGACAAAAATAATTAGATATAAAGATATAATTGACTATCAAGGCAAATTAAAGACAAAACAACAATTGGAGACAGACTTACATAGAGAAATAGACTGGTGGACTTACACTCAAATGCAATCCAAATACAGAGAACATATAAAAACATATGAAATTCATAACCAAAAACAAGAAATAGATAAAATTATATTAGACTCAGAAAACAAATTAATTAGTAGAATCTATAAATTTCTTTTACGCTATAAAATGGAAGAAGAGACAGTCAAAGAAACGATGATTAAATGGGCTCAAAACATCAAACATACAATACCTTTGGAAAAATGGGAAAAGTTCTGGCAGGTAAAAATAAAATTAACAAAAGCAGTGGCGTATAAGGAAAACCAACTGAAAATGTTTTATAGGTGGCACATGTCTTCAACCAGACTGGCAAAAATACAGCCTAAAAATAGCCCGATCTGCTGGAAGTGTAAAAAGACACAAGGAACCTTCTATCGTTTATGGTGGACATGCCCGGCAGCAAAGAAATTTTGATCTAATATTTGGTCTATAAAGTTTGTATCTATTGTGTGCTCATGCATTGTTGCGGTTGAAGCTGAAGTAGTCATTGACAGGTAGGACGTTGTAGCAGATAATTTTGTGTACTACGCTTAGGTCAGACTGTAGACGGCATAGTTCTAGGTTGTCCAAGCCCAAAATTTCAATCCTGGTGGCATAAGGTATTTTATTGCGAGCAGAGGAGTGGAGGACTCTTCTCATGAATACCTCTGGACGTGCTCAATTGTATTAATGTCTGATATACAGTGTGGATTCCAGGCAGATGAGCTGTATTTGAGAATTGGTCTAGCAAAGGATTTGTATGCCCTAGTTTGCAGTACAATGTTACTGGAGAAGAAGCTTCAGAATATTAGGTTAACAACTCTTAATGCCTTTTTGGAAATGCTGTTACAGTGAGCTCTCTCAAAATACAGAATCCAAATTCTTGTTTCTGTTCTTGTTGTTAGTATTGTTCATGCAAATGACCAATACCCAATAAAACTGACACATTGAAAAGCATGCAATTACTCCCATTGAAATCAAATGCCTTATGGATGACTTGCTTACATCTGGTCTTACTTCCAAGGTGTACCAAAAGTTTGAGGGCAGCCTTCTGGCCAAAAATCAGAAGGAGTTTCAGAGTACTTTTAAAGGTAAAGGTTCCCCTTGCACATATGTGCTGGTCGTTCCCAACTCTGGGGGTCGGTGCTCATCTCCATTTCAAAGCTGAAGAGCCAGCACTGTCCGAAGTCATCTCCATGGTCATGTGGCCGGCATAACTCAACAACAAAAGCACACGGAACGCAGTTACCTTCCCACCAAAGGTGGTCCCTATTTTTCTACTTGCATTTTTTATGTGCTTTCGAACTGCTAGGTTGGCAAAAGCTGGGACAAGTAACGGGAGCTCACCCTGTTACACGGCACTACAGAACTCTAACTGCTGACCTTTCGATCAACAAGCTCAGTGTCTTAGCCACTGAGCCACCACATCCCTTAGAGCACTTTTACCAAAAAGCAAATTATAGTAAAAGTCATAAATATATACAAATTATAATTGGATGCATGGAGTGGCTAAATGTATGTAGCATTTACACTGGGGAGGAGAAAGGGTAAAAAATGATAGAGAGGCTAGGCAGACACAGGATATATATAATAATGAATAGATAACAAATATCTTATCAGTTAACACTTGCAACGTGTTAAAAAAAAACACACATCACAATTTTGCTAATATCTTCTGAGATAGCCTGAACACAGCCTGCTTCTCAGTTGTGCTGGAAAAGTTTCTTTCTTTCCAAACAGCTATTTTTATATCTTATTATGAAGTATCCTAGAAGATAAAAATTCACTGCTATTGCTTTAGGTTGTTCCGAATCTGATGTCAAACTGGCATCCATTAATTTGTTCAGAACTGCAAGTAATTGGGAACTGTAATCCAATAATTGCTATGAAGTGAGATACTTATCTCAAGCATATATTTTTATGTTGAAGTGATCCAGGAACATTCTTAGTGAAAGAGACTATCTAACATTTCTCTCTCTCTCTCTCTCTCCCTCCCTCCCTCCCTCCCTCCCTCCCTCTCTCTCTCTCCCTCCCTCCCTCTCCCTCTCTCCCTCTCTCCCTCTCTCCCTCTCTCCTCTGTCATCTATCTATCCATCCATCATCTTTCTCATCTATCTATCTATCAATCTATCGATCTTGTATCTATCTAATCAACTAATTGGGACTTGCAAGACTACAGACAAGAAGAAAAAGAGAAATAAAAAAAATTAACAATGGGTTCTCACAATTTTTTCAGCCAAGCACACAAATATCTTTCTCTGAAGGCATTATCATCTCCATCCAGCTTCCACTAGTCCATAGATTGTGACTTTACTCTTAAATCTCCTATCCTAGATTTCTAGAAATTGGAACTTCTGCTTTCCTGATCCACCCTTTGCAATGACGAAAATGTGAAGCTTTGCTTTGTCTTTCTAGAGAGACAAATCTTCCTGGTCAGTGGTGAAATCCTCCTCGGATTGTCACCGGTTCGCTACCCATGCATGTGTGGTGTGCGCCAAATGCATGCTGTGTGCGGGCATGCACGGTGCCTACCAAAAGCACACTGCACACACATGCGTGGTGCATGCCAAATGCACATTTTGCATGGAAAAAGAAGACTTCACTAGGTAAATAGGTAAGTAGGTTCACTAGGTAAGTAGAACAGCGAGGGGGAGGAACAGCTGTGCCGCAAGATTTCCTGCTTTCTAGCGAAGCTAAACCGTGTGGCACAGCTGATCTTCGGAAATACCGGTTCGTATGAACCGGTAGCTTTTTTTACCTACCAGTTTCACCGAACCAGTAGGTTTTTAAACTACTGGTTCGACCGAACTGGTAGCTAACTATCAGTTCGTTCAAACTGGTAGCATTTTTTTTTACTACTGGTTCGCCCAAACCGGTAGTTTTTATCATTACCAGTTTGCGCGAACCAGAGCAAACCGGTAGCATTTCACCTGTTACCTTTGTTACCCTGTTACCCTGTGCACCCCTGTTCCTGATCCTTATTAGTTCTTTAGTATTTGATTTTCCTGGACTTTGATTGTCTTCACCCCGAGATAAATGGGTTGAATTAAACTGACAGATCAGATTTAGGTTTTCATTCTTCCACAACTGAACTTCTGGAGAGGAGCATTCTCCTCATTCCCACAGATCTAACTCAGAGATTATTTTTCTTTTATCTTTCAGGGGAAAAAACAAACGTGGGAAAAATAACTCAGACCCAAGAAGTAAGTCTCCCTAATATATTCACGAATCTTGCAAATGAGCAGACATTTTTTTTCTAATTCTTTGTCAATACATTTTATTAATCAAAGCCTATTGATGGTGACTGCAGAGTGTGACTTTTGTGACAATAGAATATCTTCAAGGCCTCACCTTATTTGTTTTATTGGCCTCTCCCATTTCTGATGCCTTTTAAATTTAAATGAGCTTATCTTTCCGCTCCATTTGCATTTGTAGTGAAATGAAAGGTAAGCGAGGAAAAAAGCTGAGTCAGCAAGGATTGTGCAAAGTACTAATAAACAGTGACTATGCAAAACGGGTTTGTAAGAGCACTACGTAGTAGAGTGTGGGTGGCCTATCCAATGCGCACTAATGAGCTTGATAGAATTAACTCCAAGGAAATGTGAAAATGATTTCAGCCTTCTCCAACCACAACCCCCACTAACCAATCACTAGTTACCTTGTTAATTGGCAGTCACAAGTACGGCTCACAATTAGCAACCGTTTAAATCCCTACATAGTATGCATTTACAATTCATTCTTGCAGGCAGAATAACCAAACACAATTATGGACATGCTAAAGAGTGGGAAACACAATCTGTTTTTTCCCCCCAACGGAATGACTGAGAACAACACAAGAATTCATTCATGTCAATATACTTTGAATAGGATTATTTTGTGGTGGATTATTGCCCAAGGTTTCTGAAAGATGATGGCTTTTCAAGATGCTGTGTGTTTGGGAGGAAGGCGCATCTTCTCCAATTTGCTCAAGACGGCTGCTATTGAAGGGGAGAAAATAAGCAACTACTTGCACTCCAAATTTTACATCTTTTTAGCATTTGATTTACAGCTACTAAATAATTTGCCAAGTATAATTTGTAATTAAGTGTCTTCTTCTCATTCATATGCATACACTAATGAATATCTGTCATCATTCTGTTGTTGTTAATAGTCTCTTCATTGCTATTCTGGAATATCTTTAAAGATCAGACCAATTTTTCAACAGGTCAATATTCTTAGTATTCTTTTGATTATTTAAAGAACCAATTTATTTAGTTTTTCACTGCAAGAGTTGTTCTTTTTTTTTAAATGTATGTTTGCTCAACTGAGATGAACAGAAGGCTTGAAAAAGATGGAGACTACAGAAACTCACTGCAAGGGTATCATGTACCAAAAGCTTATCTAGAGCAAAGATGAGGTCAGGTCTGTTTTGTTTATGGATTGAGGTTCACCAGAGCTATAGGTCAGAATAGAATGGAATGGAATGGAATGGAATGGAATGGAATAGAATAGAATATAATAGAATAGAATAGAATAGAATAGAATAGAATAGAATAGAATAGAATAGAATAGAATAGAATAGAATAGAATAGAATAGAATAGAATAGAATTCTTTATTGGCCAAGTGTGATTGGACACTCAAGGAATTTGTCTTTGGTGCATATGCTCTTAGTGTACATAAAGTAAAAATAAAATATATTCGTCAAGAATCATAAGATACAACACTTAGTGATAGTCATAGGATACTAATAAGCAATCAAATCATAGTAGGAAGCAATAAAAACAATCTAAGTTGTAAAACTACAAACAACATGGATATAGCCATAAGTGGGAAGAGATAGATAATAGTAAGGAAGAGAAGAATAATAGTAATACAGTCTTAGTAAATTATTTGACAGTGTTGTGGGAATTAGTTGTTAAGCAGAGTGATGGCATTCGGGGAAAAACTGTCCTTGTGTCTAGTTGTTCTGTGTGCAGTGCTCTACAGCGTTGTTTTGTGGGTAGGAGTTGCAGCAGTTTATGTCCAGGATGCGAGGGGTCTGTAGATATTTTCACAGCCCTCTTTTTGACTCGTGCAGTAGACAGGTCCTCAATGGAAGGCAGGTTGGTAGCCATTGTTTTTTCTGCAGTTCTAATTATCCTCTGAAGTCTGTGTCTGTCTTGTTTGGTTGCAGAGTCAGATTGTGAAGTCAAACAAAAACCTCAGGAGAGATTCAACATGACGCACTATGTAAGATCACACTTGGAATATCACATCCAGTTTTGGTCGCCACGATATAAAAAAGATGTTAAAAACTGGAAAGAGTGCAGAGAAGAGCAACAAAAATGAGTAGAGGATTGAAGGCTAAAACATTTGAAGAATGGTTGCAGGAATTGGGTATGTCTGATTTAGTGAAAAGAAGGGCTGGGAGTTGAAGTCCACCCATCTTCCAAGCTACCAAGGTTGAGAAACACTGTTGTAGAAGGTTTCACAGAGAAAAATTGGGGTGTGGAGCAGAATTATTAATAGAAAATCCATTGCCACCCCCAGAATAACATATAAATGGATCATTCAGAGACAGTGAAATTTTATGACCCTTTTGATGGGTTTATCCATTTAAATGGAAGTAATTTTGAGTAGTTCTATTATTTTTTTTAAAAATCTCCCTGAAATATAAATGCTCTGGGTTTTAATGGTCGTACTCCAAATTATGGTCCCAAATGTCAACTCTAGCTGAAATACTAATGTCCCTATATATGCTTTTTGGAAAGGGAAGGGGAGAGAAATGTAAATTCAGCCTAAAATGTACCATTTCTTTCTCCAGAAGAAACACAGTTCCATAAATCAATCTTGCTTTAAACAACAACAACAAAATATTGTTTTTCATTAATATTCATCTTCAGCCCATAAGCACCTTCGTAATAGGCAAAAGAGTGAGACCTTTGATTTTAGTACTTTCTTCTCCATCTTTGCCTTGCCATTCATTTCTTGAGGCGTGTATTGAATCCTCTTTTTAATTTTATGCTATTGGAATTATTCGCTTTCATGTTTCTATAGTTTGTTAGGCTAAGAAGTGTTCTGAGCTCCATTTGATATTAGGAATGTAGAGGAACATAGGAGGAACACAACAACAGCAGAAAGTAAGCAGGATGCCAGTTAACTGAACTGCAGGTGAGGTATCTACTTTGAAGAAATACAGACTTTTTTTTTTTAATTTGATTTATATGCCGCCCTTCTCCGAAGACTCAGGGCGGCTTACAATGTGCTCAGCAATAGCCTTCATCCTTTTGTATATTTATACAAAGTCAGCTTATTGCCCTCACAACTGGGTCCTCATTTCACCTACCTTAGAAAGGATGGAAGGCTGAGTCAACCTTGAGCCTTGGCGAGATTCGAACCCTGCAGTAATTGCAAGCAACTGGTCTTAATAACCAGCTTAATAACAGGGTGCCTTAAAACCCTGTACTACCAAGGCTCTTGTTTTCCCCCTGGTGGCATATATTTTAAGTACCTGGAATACTGCCTCCAGTTTTGGTCTCCATATTACAAAAAAAGATGTTGAGACTTTGGAAAAAGTGCAGAGAAGGGCAATTGAGCTGATCAAGGACCTGGAGACTAAAACATAGGAAGAACGGTTGCAGGAATTGGGTGTGGCTAATCTAGAGAAGGGATTAAAGGGATAAAAGGGACGTGGTGGCTCAGTGGCTAAGACGCTGATCTTGTTGATTGAAAGGTCAGCAGTTCAGTGGTTTGAATCCCTAGTGCCGCGTAATAGAGTGAGCTCCCGTTACTCGTCCCAGCTTCTGCCAACCGAAAAGCACATAAAAAATGCAAGTTGAAAAATAGGGACCACCTTTGGTGCGCCCTTGGCATTTAGTCATGCTGGCCACATGACCACGGAGACAACTTTGGACAGCGCTGGCTCTTCGGCTTTGTAATGGAGATGAAGCACCGCCCCCTAGAGTCAGGAACGACTAGCACATATGTGCAAGGGGAACCTTTACCTTTACCTTTAATCTAGAGAAAAGAATGGCTAGGGGTGACACGATAGCAGTATCCCAGTATTTGAGGGGCTGCCACAAAGAAGAGGGGGGTCAACTTATTTTCCAACGCACCAGAAGTCAAGTCAAGAAACAATGGATAGAAACAAATCAAGGAGAGAAGCAACCTGGAATTAAGGAGAAACTTCCTAACAGTGAGGACAATTAACTAGTGCAATGACTTGCCTTCAGAAGTTGTGGGTGCTGATCAGCCGGGTTTTCTTTTGTTGCCCTGCACAGGAGAACGGAGCTGGAAAGCATGTTAGTGGAGTGGGAAGGGAATGGTGCTTTTGCAGTAACCTTCCCCAGGAGTGGGGTGGGAATGGAGATTTTGCAGTATCCTTCCCCCAGGAGTGGGGTGGGAATGGAGATCTTGCAGTATCCTCCCCCCAGGAGTGGGAAGGGAATGGAGATTTTGCAGTATCCTTCCCCCAGGAGTGGGGTGAGAATGGAGATTTTGCAGTATCATTCCCCTGAAGTGGGGTGGGAATGGAGATTTTGCAGTATCCTTTCCCTGCCATGCCCACCAAGCCACGCCCACCAAGCCATGTCACACCCACCAAGCCACACCCACAGGACCACTAGTATTTTTTTTTTTTAATCCCACCACTATGCATGGAGAAGTACTGCTTTGGGGACGCCAAGAGTTTGTGATGGCTTTTGTGTATTCATGTTAATCCATGCAAGATACTTTGCTATTGCTTGGTCATTATGTTAATCCAACTCACTAAGATTTGGATTTACTTACTAGGTCTTTCTCAGCAGCAGAAAGAAGAAGAAAAAGGCTGAAGAGAGATTAAAAACTATGGGGATTTGCAGGCATGTTTATGGACACAAAGAGGCGGGAAGTAATTTTCTTTTTATTTATTCCGTGAGTTATAATAATAATAATAAAAAAGCTTTAGATTTCTGGACTACTCAGTGAGGCAGGATTAAAAGAAAAAAAAACTGTACCATTTTAGGTGAACAATAATTATATATTCTGTGTGAGATAAAAAAACATTCAGATGGAACCCTGTTGGTCCTCTCATCACGTTCAACAGAATTCATCTCCCTTGCTGTGCTCAGCATTAATAAAACAAGTTAATTGAGAGTGTCCTGACATACGGCATTCTTGCATGGTATGGGAGCAGCTCTGTAGCGGACAAAAAAAAAGCTCTACAGAGAATCATTAAAACTGCCCAGAATATCATCGGACTCCAGCTACCAGCCCTGGACGACATCTTCGAATCTCGCTGTTTGAGAAAGTTGCATAACATTCTCAGAGACTCTTCCCATCCTGCTTACAATCTTTTTGGACTGTTGCCTTCTGGCAGAAGATTCAGAACAATTAAAACTCTGGATGGGGAGGAACAGGCTCAAGCTCAACCCTTCCAAGACTGAGTGGCTGTGGCTCCCGGCATCCCGATATAGTCAGTTGACTCCATCACTGACTATTGGGGGCGAGTCATTGGCCCCCACAGAGAGGGCTCGCAATCTGGGAGTCCTCCTGGATATGCAGCTGTCCTTGGAGGAACATCTGACGGCTGTAACCAGGGGGACCTTTTGTCAGGTTCGCCTGATTCGCCAGTTGCGGCCCTTTCTTGATCGGGATTCCCTGTGCACAGTCACTCATGCCCTCGTCACCTCTCGCCTTGACTACTGCAACGCTCTCTACATGGGGCTCCCCTTGAGGAGCACCCGGAGGCTCCAACTGGTCCAGAACGCAGCAGCGCGGGTAGTGACGGGAGCAGCATGGCGCTCCCATGTAACACCGCTCCTGCGCGAGCTGCACTGGCTCCCAGTTGTCTTCCGGGTGCGCTTCAAGGTGTTGGTTATCACCTTTAAAGCGCTCCATGGCATAGGGCCTAGCTATCTGCGAGACCGCCTGCTGCTACCGACGACCTCCCAGCGACCCGTGCGCTCCCACAGAGAGGGCCTCCTCGGGGTGCCATCAGCCAAACAATGCAGGCTGGTGACCCCCAGGGGGAGGGCCTTCTCTGTGGGGGCACCCACCCTCTGGAATCAGCTCCCCCCAGAGATAAGGAGAATCCAAGACCTCAGTGCCTTCCGTCGCGCCCTTAAAACCCATTTATTTAAACAAGCCGGGCTGGCTTAAGATGAAATTTTTAACTGTTTTTAAATGTTTTAAACGTTTTTAATTGGTAAATGAGTTTTAATTGGGCCAAATTTATATATCTTTTAATTGTTTTTAATATTTGTTCTGCATGTTTTTTTTAATCTGGCTGTACACCGCCCTGAGTCCTTAGGGAGAAGGGCGGTATAGAAATCCAATATAAAATAAAAAATAAAATAAATAAAAAACTCGGACCGCACATTTTCTGAATAGTTTTTATCCCAAAGCTATAATTGCACTCAACAATGAACTAAAGGGCCACCATCAGTGATCTGTTGGACAACATTACTTGGTCTGTTGTGTGGATGTTTGGGTAGTGTAGGGGTGAGGAATTGTGGTGGGTGGGAGTGTGTTTGGGGATTGTTATGTGTGTTGGACCTGGTCTTTGGGTGTTAAGTGAATTTTGTTGTATGGGTATACTGTGTATACACGTACAATGACAATAAAGTTATTATTGAGTCTTCGGAGAGGGGCGGCATATAAATTGAATTAATTAAATTAAATTAATTAAATTAAATTATTATTAATGGAATTTATTTTGTCACAAACGTTATGCTTTCAAAGCCTTGAGGCTAGACTATAAGAAATCAGTGCCTGACCATCTTTGAAGGATCTACAGTAACTTCAAAAAGGTATGAATAAGCTCTATTAAAGAACAGAAATCTGATATGAATGGCTTTTTGAAAGCATCTGATAGGAGAAGACGTACAAAAGGAGGATATGTACATCAATTGTTCGGGCTTCTTTCCCCAATTTGTAAACTATCAAGGTGAACATTGATCTTAAGGCCAGATAGGATAAGAATGTAATTTCCTGAAAATTTCCTGCAGCAAATTAACGTGTTGCAATAGACCTATACTACCTAAGAAATAAGAGGCGGGACATGATAGCAGTAGTCCAATATTCAAGGGGCTGCCACAAAGAAGATGGGGCCAAGCTATTTTTCAAAGCACCAGAAGGCAGGACAAGAAGCAATGGAGGGAAACTAATCAAGGAGAGAAGCAACCTAGAACTAAGAAGAAATTTTCTAACAGTGAGAACAATCAATCAGTGGAATGGCTTCCCTCCAGAAGTTGTGAGTGCTTCATCACTAGAGACATTTAAGAAGAGACTGGACAGTCATCTGCCTGGAATGGTATAGGGTCTCCTGCTTGAGCAGGGAATTGGACAAGAAGACTTCCAAGGTCTCTTCCAGCTCTATTCTGATTGATAAACAGCAGGGCATCGAATAGAGTAGAATAGAACACAACACAACACAACACAACACAATACAACACAACACAATAGAGTTGGAAGGGACCTTGGAGGTCATCTAGTCCAACCCCCTGCTTAGGCAGGAAACCCTACACCACTTCAGACAAATGGTTATCCAACATCTTTTTAAAAACTTCCAGTGTTGGAGCATTCGCAACTTCTGGTGGCAAGCTCTTCCACTTAATTGTTCTGACTGTGAGGAAATTTCTCCTTAGTTCTAAGTTGCTTCTCTCCTTGATTAGTTTCCACCCATTGCTTCTTGTCCTGCCATTGGATGCTTTGGAGAATAGCTTGACTCCCTCTTCTTTGTGGCATCCCCTGAGATATTGGAACACTGCTATCATGTTTCCCTGAGTCCTTCTCTTCGTTAAACTGGACATACCCAGTTCCTGCAACCGTTCTTCATGTTTTAGCCTCCAGTCCCCTAATCATTTTTGTGGCTCTTCTCTGCACTCTTTCTAGAGTCTCCACATCTTGTTTACACCTTCACATTCATGTTCCCCAAGTCCCACTACTATACTCACCAACTAATGGAAGGGATAGTGAAGACAGAGTGCTTGGCAGGATGGTGGCATGCATGGAAAGAGAAGAGAAGAGAAGAGAAGAGAAGAGAAGAGAAGAGAAGAGAAGAGAAGAGAAGAGAAGGGAAGGGAAGGGAAGGGAAGGGAAGAGAAGAGAAGAGAAGAGAAGAGAAGAGAAGAGAAGAGAAGAGAAGAGAAGAGAAGAGAAGAGAAGAGAAGAGAAGAGAAGAGAAGAGAAGAGAAGAGAAGAGAAGAGAAGAGAAGAGAAGAGAAGAGAAGAGTTGGAAGGGACATTGGAGGTCTTCTAGTTCAACTCCCTGCTTAGGCAGGAAACCCTACACCACTTCAGACAAATGGTTATCCAACATCGTCTTAAAAACTTCCAGTGTTGGAGCATTCACAACTTCTGGAGGCAAGTTGTTCCACTGATTAATTGTTCTCACTGTCAGGAAATTTCTCCTTAGTTCTAGGTTGCTTCTCTCCTTGATTAGTTTCCACCCATTGCTTCTTGTCCTGCCCTCAGGTGCTTTGGAGAATAGCTTGAGAATAGCATTGGTATATGATCACTCAGTCATTTACAATATAGGCTATGGAAGTCAAAGAGATCTGTTGTGGAACTTCTAAATGTAAATTGGTCTACAAAAATAGACTTCACTGTGAATGAACAGGCATGTAACAGTGTTGACTAACAATTACTGCAAATTATGGGCGTGGATACTAAAGATGAATGCAAGGGAATATTTATCAGACAGAATTAGATGGCATTTCTGTCTTCCTGAATATATTTGTGCTACAAAGGATAATAGTTTAGCAACTGATCAAGAGGAGGAGAAAAAAATGACAACAGTTCCAGGAAACAATTCATATTTTAAGAAAAGTTGCAAATGCAACATTCATCTTCAAAGAAAAGAAAGAGATGGGCAATATGAATTTGCTCAAGAAAAGTTATGAACAGATGTGCAGATGTTTATGTCATGCAAGGGCTGAGTTAGTTTTTTTTTAAAAAAAAAATCTGTAGAAAATTGGTCAGAACAATTTTAGCCTTCCTGATATGGACACCGTCTAGATTTAAATTGAAATGTTTACATATAGTACATGTGTCAATCCAGATCATTGTTTCAACTTCTACCCTCAAAATGAAGCTATAGTGCTCTGCATACCAGAACAACTACACACAAGGACAGTTTTCCCTCCAAATGCCATCACTCTACTAAACAACTAATTCCCAGAACACTGTCAAATAATTTACTAAGACTGTATTACTGTTATTCTTCTCATCCTTCCTAGTACCTATCTCTTCCCACTTATGGCTATATCCATGTTGCTTGTATTTTTACAACACAGATTGTTTTTATTGCTTCCTAGTATGATTTGATTGCTTATTAGTATCCTATGACTATCACTAAGTCTTGTATCTTATGATTCTTGACGAATATATTTTATTTTTACTTTATGTACACTGAGAGCATATGCACCAAAGACAAATTCCTTGTGTGTCCAATCACACTTGGCCAATAAAGAATTCTATTCTGTTCTGTTCTGTTCTGTTCTGTTCTGCTCTGCTCTGCTCTGCTCTGCTCTGCTCTGCTCTGCTCTGCTCTATTCTATTCGGTCCTGTCCTGTCCTGTCCTGTCCTGTCCTGTCCTATCCTATCCTATCCTATCCTATCCTATCCTATCCTATCCTATCCTATCCTATCCTATCCTGATTGTCTCAAAGGTGCTTTTTTCTTTTCTTTTCTTTTCTTTTCTTTTCTTTTCTTTTCTTTTCTTTTCTTTTCTTAAAGCAACTGGACTTTGTATTTCTTTGAAGACCTTTTACTTCTCATCCAAGAAGCTTCTTCAGTTCTGAACTGAAAAGAAAACAACAACAACAACAAAAAGCAGCTTTGGGACCTACAGTACATAGGCAGAATTATTTTTCTGTAGAGGATGTAGTATTTGCTCCTTAATTACTATTTTTTAAAGATGCCAAGTACAGCTGCTTAAGTCTCATGTGGCCAGATTTTTTAAAAAAATGGAGAAGCATTACTGGTTTTCTGAATTATTCTGAAATTCATGCAGGCATCGGAACTAGAAAAGCATTTTCAGTTGATTAACTTCCCCCTTCTCATCAACTTGTTGGCACATCCAGCGGTGTCAGAAAAGAGAGTCTCTATTCCCTTGACCTTCTGTTTAGCTAGTCTTGCCAAGTTAGGAAGGTATTAATGGTCTTTGGGGAAATGCAGTTTTCTTAAGAACTGTTGACTTTCCAAACCCTGAAATTCTTTTTTTTTTTCTTTAATTGTCCAGCTGCCTCTTTGGTCACTGCTGCATGCAAAACTCCCATCCCTTTCTTCAGCTCCAGGATCATATTTCAACATTTTGTGGCATGGTTTATAGCTAAAACTTTAGTTTTACAGATAAAATTTGACGTTTTAAAAAAATAGTTTTAAAGATGGAAGACCTTCGGGTTGCTCAGATATTGTTTCGTTATTAGTTTTTAATGTTATTTTTTAAAAAAATACTTTTTATTTGTTTATCAAAACATAACATATAGAAATAGAAAGAAAAAGATGGACAAACTTATAAAAGAAATACAAGAAAAGGAGGAAACAGGATATTATATGGTATGGGAGAAATGGTATGAATTTATTTTATTTTATTTTATTTTATTATTTTATTTTATTTTATTTTATTTTATTTTATTTTATTTTATTTTATTTTATTTTATTTTATTTTATTTTATTTTATTTTATTTTATTTTATTTTATTTTATTTTATTTTATTTCTATACCGCCCTTCTCCCGTAGGACTCAGGGCGGTGTACAGCCTGATTAAAAGCACAAAGACAGACAAAATTTAAAAATAATTAAAATTATTAAATGATAGGCTCAATTATAAAACCCCCAAATTTAAAATCCCATTTTTAAAAACCAGTTAAAATCTTTACATTGATAGCCCAGCCTGGCGGAACAACAAAGTGGCTAAAGAGAGGGATAAAAGTCAAGGAAAGAGTAAATGAGGAAGATATAGGAGTTGAAATGCAGTAACATACAAGTGGAAATGGAACAGACACAGAATGTATGATCGCTATTGAGTACACTGTTATCTGTATGTATATAAATCAATATATGAACTACATGTATAAATGGAAAATTGAAGTAAGGGAGCAAAATGGATATGTAAGAAATGTTTATTAATGCGAAATTGTTGAAAAGAAGAAAATTGTAAAAATTTCTTTTTTAAAAAACTGTTTAATACAAATTATTTTTTTTAAAAAAAGAAATAGAAAGAAAAATTAAAGTAATGGGAAAATAGGGGAGGAAAAGGGGAAGAGGAAAAAGTGTAAGGTAAAGGGAAGAAGAAAGAGAGAAGCGTTGATTTCCAACTCCTTTTGGTGCAGTAAAATAAGGTAATAGCATACAACCTCAACCCAAAGGTGCTTTTTCAAGGGGCAACTGGACTTTCTGGTTTTTCTTTGACAACGTTTCGCTTCTCATCCAAGAAGCTTCTTCAGCTCTGACCTGGATGGTGGGGATTGGCTGAATGAAATCCTTCCATTCCCCACCATCATCCAGTCAGAGCTGAAGAAGCTTCTTGGATGAGAAGTGAAACGTCTTCAAAGAAGAACCAGAAAGTCGAGTTGCCTTTTGAAAAAGCACCTTTGGGACAATCATGACCTGGATGATTGAGAATCTCCATAGACGTACAACCTCAATTTTTCCCTTTTGCATAATAATATATACTAGCCATTTCTATAACAAAGCCATACTTTTTGGAGTATAAGACACATCTTTCCCCCCCCTAAAAGAGGATGGAAATGTCGGTGCATCTTATAAACCGAATACAGCCATTTTTCGGCCTCCCAAATGGGTTCACAAAATGGGCCCATTTTTCACAAAAATGGGGTGCACACAGGGTTTGGGAGGCCTGCAGAGTGCTCCTGGGGGCCGGGGAGGGCAAAAATATTTTTTTTCTTGCTTACCTCTTCGAAATCTTGGTGTGTCTTATACACCAGTGTGTCTTATAGTCCGAAAAATACAGTATCTAATCAGCAAAATCAAAATTTCATTTTTTTTTCACCTAAAGCACCAAATTCCAAAGCAGTTTCCAAGTAGAAACAAAATTGATATTAGTTCCATGTTATTTTGAAAATATTATTTGTTTTCATGTCTGCCTTAAAGACTGATACAGTCTAGAAAACCCTCTAGTCCTCACTTCCAACTACTTCTGTTCTCTTAATTTTTCATACCGCTTTGACCACAACTCTAGTAGACCATGTGAATCAAAAATCTATTTTCCTAAACAATTTCTTCAGGATATTTAATCCTAATGTTGTCTAATATGATAACATGTTTCAATCTGTTGAATAGGGTCTAGCTGTAGCTGAGTAATCCATTTTTTCACCCGGGCTCACAGTTCTGGTATATGGTTAATGTCAGTGTCTCAGAAGGGAGGAGAAGCCTGAACTTTTGCCTGCTAAATCCCTTTGAAGATTCGGTCTCCCCTGAGATGGGGAGGGGGGAGACATTCCTGTGACCTGATGAAGAAAGGAATCAGGAAAGTGACTTGGAAGATAGCCAATGAGAAGCAGAGAATTGGGGATCAGAAAGGGAGGGATTGGGGGGCAAAGGTCAGTACTGACCACGATGAGTCAGGATCAGATTGCTGTCCTTGAATAAACAGAAAATTTCCTTAAAGATCAGCAGTTTGGAAGTTCATTTATTTTGAGATAGCATCGAAACCTGACAGTTAATATACTTGATTTTATCTAGACTGGAGTTATCCTGATTAAGGGAGGTGGGTGTTTAGCACAGGATAGAGTAATACCAGTGTGGGATAGACAAATCAAAGCTTGTTTACTTCAGGTTCTGAAGCTCCATGCTGTTCTGCTAAAACTAAAGTTAATTAAAAGTCTCAGTAGTAATAGGTGAATTAAAAGCGGCAATGTAATTTCATTTTCGTGGAGAATTTTGACTGTATCCATAAGCAAACATGAAAAGGACATTCTGTCTTGAGATAATGGATTGGAATTGTTATACGGAAGACCATCATTCTGGTAGACCAAATCAATAAAGTTGGCTTATTTCAATAGCTTGAAAGGGTTATTGGAGGAATAATACATTCTGCTTCTCCTTCGTGGTAATTGCTATTGAAGCTTAGGAGAAAAGCGAATCTTACCTGCATAACAAAGGATCAAAGAAATGAATTTTCATTACCGAGCACCTCTACTTTACTCCAATGTATGAAATGCTTCCATTTGATTTGTAGCTTACTAAGTTGTTGTTGTTAGTTGCGAAGTCATGTCCAATGCTTCGCAACCCCATGGACAACGTTCCTCCAGGCCTTCCTGTCCTCTACCATCCTCTGGAGTCCATTTAAGCTCACGCCAACTGCTTCAGTGACTCCATCCAGCCACCTCGTTCTCTGTCGTCCCCTTCTTCTTTTTGTTGTGGCTCCATTACCTGAGCCTGTGTCATCGGCAGGAGAGGACTCCGAGAGTGAAGGAGAGGAGTTGGCAAGGCCTCCCTCTCCAGGACCCTCCTCTCTGGCAATGCCTTCGGTGTCCGCCGAAGGGCAAGAGATAGGGCTGGGGCCAAGCATGTCCACGCAGCCACAGATGGACAGTGATGAGGGAAATGAGTCTTGGCTGGATCCACACCAGCATCACAGAGATAAGCGTGCGCAACAGAAGAAAAGGCGTGCCGGAGATTAGGCTGAGTCACTGGACCACACCCCACAGGGTATAAAAGGGAGCGTGGTGGCCAGTCAAACCTTGTGACAAACAAAGCTGAAAGCTTCCACGCCATTCTGCATTGCCGGACTTTTGTTATAGACTTTGCTGGATTATCTCTGGACTTGATTGACTCCATAATTATTGAGCTGTTTCTTTTGATGTACCAGAAGTGGGGAGAAGTTATCTCTCCTCTTCATAAATAATAAACTCTTGGCAGGCAGCCACTAGGTTGTTGCCAAGTTCCGTTATCATAAGGAAAAGGATTTTGCCAGCTGGTTTGGTCTTTAACTCTTGAACGTCTGTTGGTGTGTGTGCGTGTGGTTGGGGACAGAACACTTTTGCCCTCCATCGTTCCCAGCATGAGGCTCTTCTCCAGTGACTCCTTCCTTCTCATCAAGTGGCCAAAGTATTTCAGTTTCATCTTCAGGATCTGGCCTTCTAAAAAGCAGAGCTTACTAATTAGGAAGAGGCAAATTTGTTAGCCTCTGAAGTCCTTGGAACTCTTGACATTTGCTAAGATAAAATCTTGAAGGGGTTGATGTTTTGCTTAAAACCAGGAGAACATTCCCAAAGTGACTTGGGAACAGTCATGGGTGTCTCATAACTCCCTGAGCCCTTTGAAGTCAGATAAAATCAAGTGCAGCTATTTCACAGATGGATTTTATATCCCGGGGCAATTGGATCACTGTACTACGGTGTCATTTTTATGTAAGTCAGCAGAAAACAGTAAAAAGGGCAAAGGCAACGTAGATGCAACAATATCGCTATAGATTTATTATCCGCCTCAGAATGGAATTGAATGTTACAGCCTCAAACTTTCTCATCATACCGAAGCACCAAGTAGGTGTTGTAAAGTCATGGACTGCTCTTCTGTCACTCTTATGCTGAGAAGGAAGTTTTGTTACTTAAACCTGGATAAATCTTTTGAAGCTCGCACGCTCTTTTCCTCTCTCTTTAGTAGAACCATCAACCTGATTAGCACTAGGATGGATTAAAGTCCTCTTTAAGCAGCTATGAAGTATTTAGACGGACAGAGAGAATAAATTTGCCCTCTCTTTTTATTTGTTTATTTAATATCATACGCTTATAAGCCCTGTAAGTAGACTTTAAGCCAGCCACACATCTTGGAAAGCCGAAAGAGCCCATCAAGAGCTCATGGGAGAAGAGTTGGAGACCAAAGTAATCAAAAGACAAGGAGGAGGAAATTCCTTCCTGCCCTTCTTTTACAGAAATAACCAGAAGTGAAACAGTGGGAGGGCCTGTCTCCTCAAGACATGTCATCATTGTTGAAGATGAAATGTTAAAGACGGACGCAGAAGGAAACATCTGGAGATGCTTGGTTAGTCACAGCTGAAAATAGAATGTTTGCCATCGTGACTTTGTTGAACTGTTCAATTTATGTTCCTCTTAAGTTAAAAATGGAGCGACAAGTATAATTGTGTGCAAGTGAATCAACAATCTTGCATCCTGTTTGTAAGGTCCTGAAACATCTGGCTGATCACCCTTGGAAACAGGATGTCAAACTGGGCCTTCATCTTATCTACAAAAGACAATTCTCATTGACTTAGTCTTCTCTTTTCCTTTTGAAGCACCAAAAGGAAACTGTAAGGTTAAATAGATAAGATGATTACATTTAATTCCTCAGAGACCAATTTTATCAATATGTAGTTTCTTAGAAACAAAAAACAATGTTTTTCCATGTTATATTTTTCTTAATCGTGATATCCCAGATGGCATTCATTCAATTTACAGCTGAAACATGGATTGTTTAATAGCTGTGGCCAAGGGAGAACAGATACTTACATAAACATGTATAGATGATGGCTATTATTCTTGAACTCCCAAAAGCTTCCTTGTTTACTCAAAAGTAGAGGATGAAGATGGGTGGGAATAAAAGTTATTTCACAAGAATAGAAACTCTTTCATCTGTTTGATCAGATTCCAAATCCAACATTCCTAAACCATTTCCTCAAAGAAGCCAATTTAGGAACACTTAAGTAAACAAGAGAGAAGTTACATGAAGGATTTCTCATCCCTGCCATTCTACATGTCACAGGAAGGAACTGGACAAACCTGTTGCCTCTTCATTCTCACCAGAAGGGCCACAACTGAAAGTAAACCTGCTGTAAAAGAAGTCAGAATATAAAATATATAAGACACATATATATAAAAATAGGGACATAGTGGCTCAGTGGCTAAGATGCTGAGCGTGTTGATCAAAAGGTCGGCAGTTCAGCAGTTCGAATCCCTAGTGCCGCGTAACAAGGTGAGCTCCCGTTACTTGTCTCAGTTTCTGCCAACCTAGCAGTTTGAAAGCACGTAAAAAAATGCAAGTAGAAAAATAGGGACCATCTTTGGTAGGAAGGTAACAGTGTTCCGTGCGCCTTTGGCGTTTAGTCATGCCGGCCACATGACCATGGAGACATCTTCGGACAGCGCTGGCTCTTCGGCTTTGAAACGGAGATGAGCACCGGCCCCTAGAGTAGGGAATGACTAGCACATATGTGCAAGGGGAACCTTTACCTATATAAAAACATAAAACATAGAAAAAACATGTTGAGACTCTGAAAAGAGAGCAGAGAAGAGCAACAGGAATGATTAGGTCACTGGAGGCCAGAACATATGAAGAATAGTTACAGGAATTGGGTATATCTAGTTTAATGAAAAGAAAGATTAGGGGTGTTTCAATATTTGAGGGGCTCCTACAAAAATGATGGGTCAAACGATTTTCCCAAACACCCAAAGGCAAGATGAGAAACAATGAATGGAAACTAAGCAAGGAGAGAAGCAACCCAGAACTAAGGAAAAATTTCCGAATGGCGAGAACAGTGAACCAATGGAACAGCTTGCCTTCAGAAGCTGTGAGTGCTCCATCACAATAGTCCTTCAAAAAGAGACTGGGTAACCATTTATCTGAAATGTTATAGGGGTACAGGGGTGTCACACTTGATTTCATTGAGGCCTGCATCAGGATTGTGTTTGACGTCGGGAGGCTGGGGCCAGGGAGGCGTGGCCAGGGTGGGCATGGCCAGCTCGACATCACTCATGTCGGGGGCACCTATGGTGGCCCGAGCAGTCTTCCAGTGAAAATGGGCTCCCGAGCCCCATTTTCAGCTTCGACGGCCTCCTGAAACCCACTGCCAGCAAAGACGGAGCTCGGGAGGGCTGCCCTCCCGAGCTCCGTTTTCACTGGCAGAGGCACCACGGGTTGGTCCTTCGCTGTTTCCAGGGTGGCACCACGGGCCAAATCGAAACACCCCAGCCCACGGGCCTTGAGTTTAACACCCCTGGTATAGGATCTCTTACTAGAGCAAGGAGTTGGACTAGAAGACGACCTACAAGACCCCTTCCAACTCTATTATTCTATGTTATTATCAGAGGTGGGTTTCAGCAGGTTCTGACCAGTTCTGGAGAACTGGTAGCGGAAATTTTGAGTAGTTCGGAGAACCGGTAGTAAAAATTCTGATTGGCCCCGCCCCCATCTATTCTCTGCCTCCCAAGTCCCAGCTGATCGGGAGGGAATGGGGATTTTGCAGTAACCTTCTCCTGGAGTGGGGTGGGAATGGAGTTTTTACAGTATCCTTTCCCCCGCCATGTCCAGAAAGCCACGCCCACCAAGCCATGCCACACCCACAGAACCTGTAGTAAAAAAATTGGAAACCCACCACTGGTTATTATTCTATGTTCTAGAAGTTGCTCCTTTTTATAATTCTCTTTTTTCTTCATTATTTATTTTGCCGCATTTTTGTTCTCTCTTTCTCTCTCTCTGTGTCATATCCATGAAGCACCAAGGCTCAAATTCAACTTAAATGAGTTTTTACTTCTCACTCTCTATTTGTAGAAGACATACTATAGAGTTCTTAGGAGAAAGATCCAGACATATTGTTGTTCCCCTAAGCCATGCTCTATTTCCATATTAACACTTTAGGTCGTGCTTTCCATGAAAGCTGCCCTCCCTTCTGTAAGCACTGCCCTCTTAGCAGCTGGTATCATAAAGAGCATATTATGATAATATAAGAAAATGAGGCACATATGTATTTATTTCTCAACTCCAAAAAAGTTATTTACATAAAACAGTCAGCAACAACAGTGCTATTTTGAAATATCCAGACTAAAAATGCCTGTTGAGTTTAAGACCACTTAAGTGCAAAAACACATCTTCTGAAAAAAGAACCTATAAAAATATCTCAAGAAATGCATGTTTCAGTTTTTAATTGCTAAAAGAAAAAAGAAAAAGAAAAAAACAAGCAAGCAAGCAAGGGCTTCATAGACAATTAGATAATCACTTAGAGTGATTATACCTGAATGAAATGCATTAAATGGGATTTTGGCAAGGATCTGTTGTTGCATGTAGACCAACACATGTTTTATGAAGATTGCAGAGAGTTTTTATGTCTGAATACCCTTTTCAAATGAATCTGGTGTTTTAATTTGAAATTCACAATGAGTGGGCCCTAGGCTACTACTCTGATTTAATTTCTATCATAAAATGTATACACTATTTAAAAGAAATGTAATGTGTGTATTCCTACATTGATGCAGTGGCTCAGTGGCTAAGACGCTGAGCTTGTCGATCAAAAGGTCGGCAGTTCAGCGGTTCGAATCCCTAGTGCTGCGTAAGAGGGTGAGCTCCTGTTACTTGTCCCAGCTTCTGCCAACCTAGCAGTTTGAAAGCACGTAAAAAATGCAAGTAGAAAAATAGGGACCACCTTTGGTGGGAAGGTAACAGCGTTCCGTGCACCTTTAGCATTTAGCCATGCTGGCCACATGACCATGGAGACTTCTTCGGACAGCGCTGGCTCTTGGGATTTGAAACAGAGATGAGCACCACCCCCTAGAGTTGGGAATGACTAGCACAGATGTGCGAGGGGAACCTTTACCTTACATTGACTAGGGAAGTAGAATGGAATATTTTTTTGTGGCTTTGGAGGGCATATGTTAAGGAGATTCAGATGATATTTTATTTCAGTATGAAGGAATTTCTTCACTCTCTTCTAGCACTATTACGTAGTTGGGTAATGAAACATCTGCAAACAACAACAACAACAACCAAGCTCAGAAAGCTCCAAGAATCCCACAATGCAATTCCCCTCCCTTCCTCTCGAGGCGATATAGTGAGAGAGGCATTTAATAAAGTCCTTTCTTCAATCTCCGCCTTCAACTGGTTATGCAAGAAGGAAACAAATGTTCAGGCAATTTCAGGACATGATCTTCTAGACGTAAATGATGAATCCAACTCATTCAGACTTCTAGATGCAGTGAAAGACAAAGTAATACAGAGCATTTCAACTTCCCAAGACATTGCATTACAGATCTCCAAGCAGAGGTGGGTTGCTGCCGGTTCAGATCGGTTCAGCCGAACCGGTAATTCTGACCATCGGCTGGGCGCATTCACCTGCCCTGGTGCTATCCTGTCCTATATATCTCACTCTCTGGCTCATTCGCCCCACCCATGCAGACCAGCGGATTTTTGCGCCTGGTCCTCTCTACTCACTGCAGCTGCCCGAGAAGGTGTGCTGGAAGCCACGTGCATGAGATTGCTGTGTGTTTGAAGCCAAGCACAAGTACGGAAGATATGCGCACTCACATTTTCGGTCAGGTTCCGTAAAGTCTGGGGGAAAAAAACCTCAGCACGCAAAAGCAGTAACCAAGTTTGTTTATCCTGATATCGGTACTCACTGACCACCGTAAAGTGTTACAGAAAGGAATCTTTGTTGGAGTTGACGCTCCGTGCTCCCCATCACCCTTTATACAGCATACAGCTCCACCCCAGTGCAATCACTCAATTATTCAATTAACCCATATTCTCCCTCTCCCTCCCCAATCCATCGCAAGCCACTTAAGTTGTTCCACGCTGCTCCGTCTTTCCTTCAAGTGTTGGATGATATGAAACTGCTTCAATGCATGTGTTGTGGCTCCGACCCCTGAGCCCGTCTTATCGGAGGAAGAAGGCTCTGAAAGGGAAGGAGAGAAGTTGGCCGGGCCTCCCTCTCCAGGACCCTCCTCTCTGGCAATGCCTCAAGTGTCTCCTGACGGAGAAGAGATTGGCCAGGAGTCAGGTATCCCCGTGCAGGCACAGTCGGACAATGACGGGGAGGAGCCTTGGCTGGATCCACGCCAGCGTCGGAGAGATAAGCGCACGCAACAGAAGAGGAGGCGGGCCAGAGATTAGGCTGAGTCACTGGACCACACCCCACAGGGTATAAAAGGGAGCGTGGTGGCCAGTCAAGCCTTGTGACGAACGAAGCTGAAAGCTTCCACGCCATTCCGCATTGCCGGACTTTTGCTATAGGCTTTGCTGGATTATATTTGGATTTAAGTTACTCTGTAATTATTGAAGATTTTACTTTGATGTACCAGAAGCAGAGAGAACTTATCTCTTCCCTTCGTGAGTAATAAACTCTTGGCAGGCAGCCACTAGGTTGCTGCCAAGTTCCGTTATCATAAGGATTTTGTCAGCTGGTTTGGTTTTTAACTCTTGGACGTCTGTTGGTGTGTGTGTGTGGGACGGGGACAGAACAGAATGCCCCTGAAGTCATCTAGCATGCAGCTGGGAAGTGAGAGGCATGCCTCAGGGCTGACGACCCAGCAGAACAGGCACACAAGAAGGGTCATCGTCGAAAGCATGCAGCAGCAGATTGGCGATCCCCAAATGAATGGTGGCCCCAAGTACCATTGCAGGGTTGGGGCTGACATTCGGTTCTGCACTAGGCAAACCAGTTGTTAAATTATGTGAAGCCCACCCACCTCTGGCTCCAAGTAGCCATTTTGGAAAAACAAAGCTACCAACCCTCTTGGGTAAGAGATTGCTGAAATCTCTTCTAGCAATTTCAGATGGTCCTAACAGTGGAATTTTTTTTAAAAAAATACACTTAACAGATTACAGTTTTGACTGAATATTTGTGTGTATTCTGGTTGCGTCCAAAACCCTTTCATGACTATATGTCTCTAAGGCTCAGGCTTCAGATTCCATTTTGAATGAACCTCATTTGTTTTTATCTTAATTCTTGGAATACTTTTTCGCCAGGCCTAATATCTTCTGTTTTCTTCGCTTTTGTGTGTTTTTAATATGCTAAATACCATTTTAAGACATTTTGAGTTTAGCTTGCGTTTGGGTGAATGAGGAGTAAGTAGAAATAGAATAACAGAGTTGGAAGGGACCTTGGAGGTCTTCTAGTCCAACTCCCTGCTTAGGCAGGAAACCCTACACCACTTCAGACAAATGGTTATCCAATCTCTTCTTAAAAACTTCCAGTGTTGGAGCATTCACAACCTCTGGAGGCAAATTGTTCCACTGATTAATTGTTCTAACAGTCAGGAAATTTCTCCTTAGTTCTAAGTTGCTTCTCTCCTTGATGAGTTTCCACCCATTGCTTCTTGTTCTACTCTCAGGTGCTTTGAAGAATAGTTTGACTCCCTCCTCTTTGTGGCAACCCCTGAGATATCGGAAGACTGCTATCATGTCTCCCCTAGTCCTTCTTTTCATTAAACTAGACATACCCAGTTCCTGCAACTGTTCTTCATCTGAGAACAGGGTTCAGACAAGCTAGAGTTTTCTAGATTGCTTAACATTGGTTACCAGATACTGGCATAAGGTAGTCTAATATTTCTGAAGTATTAGAAAGGGGAAGATATTTTCTAGCTTTTTGGGGGGCAGGAGGGACTTCTCTGGTTAAGAGTAGAAGCAAGAAATACCAATCAAGACGATAAGTGTCTTATCACTCCAAGTTGTTTTAATTTGGTGGGGAGAGAATTTTTCACCCTTAAAATTAATAATTCCACTGATCCTTTGAGCAGATTAATTTAGATCCAATTTAATTTAGAAAGAGATGTTCATGTAAGTGTCTCCAATTGCAATCAATTGGCCTTCAAACTAGTTGGATTGTGATGAAAATGATAATTTACTACTAGTCGATTGGTATAAATTAGTCTATTGGTTTAAATTATTCAGGATATTGCTTATAAGTGCTTTGTGCTTAGAGCTCGAAGCATTGTTAGAGATCCCACACACCTATATTACGGTCTGTTTCTGTTGCTCCCCTCTGGGAGGAGGTTTTGAAATATTTCTAGCAGGACTACCAGATTCTGTAACAGCTTTGTTCCCTATGCCATCCGTCTGGTAAACTTGCAAGATTCATTTTTCTCGCCATGTATATGTATACATCCGGATTAGACTGTGTTGTTTCCCGGTGTCATATGATATATGTGGGTATATGCATAATTTTGTATTTATTTATTTAGTCATGTTTATGTAGTGTATATTGGAGGCGGTGATCTTCTGAGAGCTGCATGCAATGAAATTTCATTTTAATGTATGCCGATTAGTGTACATTCAAAGCAAGGGTGCTATTCAGCAGGTTCTGACAGGTTCTGGAAAACTGGTAGTAGAAATTTTGAGTAGTTCGGAGAACCGGTAAATGCCACCTCTGGCTGGCCCCAGAGTGGGGTGGGAATAGAGATTTTGCAATATCCTTCCCCCAGGAGTGGGGAGGGAATGGGGATTTTGCAGTATCCTTCCCCTGCCACGCCCACCAAACCACACCCACAGAACCAGTAGTAAAGAAAATTTGAATTCCACCACTGATTCAATATAGAGTCAATAAGAGTCCATTTCATTCCATTCCATTCCATTCTACTCTATTCTAAATAAAAAAGTTCCATGCAAGAGCTGCAAGTTAATATACACACACTGGCTGTAGCTTCTGCTAAAATGTGTTCAGATGTTGAGTCTGAGCAAACAAAATTGAAGAGTGACCTTGCACTTTTTGGTTAAGTGGAGGGAAAGCAGTGACTTTAGTTTGATGAGTTAGAAGGTGGGTGTAGATTTTAACTAAAACCATTGATCTTTACAAATTATAGTGGGTTGACAACAGGAATACATCACAGCCAAGAAATATAGTGCAGGAAATTCATTTGGGCTCCTTTCGTCTCTCTTCCTAGACTTTCTTCTTCTTAAATACTCGTTCTTCCAAACAAATGCAAACAACAGTGAAAGCAAAATGGAGTCCAGCATTAGCCATTCTGAGAATAGAATAGAATAGAATAGAATAGAATAGAATAGAATAGAATAGAATAGAATAGAACAGAACAGTAGGCAGAATATAGAGTAGAATAAAGTAGAGTGGAGTGGAGTGGAGTCGAATCGAATCGAACAGAACAGAACAGAACAGAACAGAACAGAACAGAACAGAAGGCAGAATATAGAGTAGAGTAGAGTAGAGTAGAGTAGAGTAGAGTAGGGTAGGGTAGGGTAGGGTAGGGTAGGGGATAGGATAGGATAGGATAGGATAGGATAGGATAGAATAAAGCTAGAAGGGACCTATACTATTTCAGATAAGTGACTGTCCATTCTCTTCTTAAGAACCTCCAGTGATGGAGTCCCCACGATTTCTGAAGGCAAGCTGTTCCACTGGTTAATGGTCCTCACTGCTAGGAATATGATGAAGCCTAAGGATACAAGGAGAGCAGGTATTTGAAGGAAATGAGTTTAACCCAATATCTATTACCGTCACTCTGTTTATCCACTTTCCTCTCCTGAGGTTGGCTAATAAATCTGGGAGACACCTGTTAAGTAACTGATATTGCCTCCTCGCCTAAAGGGACTGCAAGAGGTTTCTAATAAGAAGCTTTAGATGACTGCCTAAATGCATGGTCTGGAGCTGTCCATCCAGCATTACTCAAAATCAGTTTGTTTGGGTTTTTTTTACTCCCCTTCCTGGATTTTTGCGCTGCACTTAGCATCATCTGCCTCTCAATGGCACCAGATACTGAACTCGAGTGGGAAAGGCCACTCGGTGAGCAATGAGCAAAGGTCAAAAGATTCAAGATCTCCACCAGCCCAGGCAGTCTTTAAACTGTCATCTTTTGCAGATGGTACCATTAGCCCGGCATTCAGCTTAATGGCACACAGCATTTATCATGTTAGTGGAGGTGTGGGTTGCGCTGGCTCTCCAAACTTTAATAATCAAGGTCAGGGCGACCCAACACTTGTGAATGTTCTCACCAAGTAGAATTTCAAGACGGCACTATTTATAATAGCAGAGTGCTGTTCTATTTTTGTTTCCTCTTCTGCTAGGCAGCTATAAAACGCGGCTAGTAAAAAGGAACAGTGTGCCAAAAACATTCTTCAGCCTTTCTTCGAGTGAGTCTCATTCAGTTTGATTAAAAGGATGTTCCTTTCACTTTTTTCCCAAAAAGGAAAATTTGGAAAAAAAATTCTCAATTTTCCTTCATTGCATATGTCCTGTCTTTGTTATAAAGCCATCTTTCTGGCAGCATGAAGGCCTTGAGAGTTTGATAGAAGAGAATATTTGTATCTTGTCCTCTCCTCCTCCTCCTCCTCCTCCTCCTCCTCCTCCTCCTCCTCCTCCTCCTCCTCCTCCTCCTCCTCCTCCTCCTCCTCCTCCTCCTCCTCTCCACAAATCCCATGTCAGCATTCCAGAAAAAAATCCCAACTTCTATTCTATTTACTAGAATAGGTAAACTGGCACATCTGGGAAAACCCGAATCTGAGAGGTCCAGGTTAGTGGTGGGTTGCTCCCGGTTCGGTCCGGTTCGGCCGAGCTGGTAGCGGTGACGATATGACGTCACCAAACTGATTCTCCCCCCCTGCCCTCCCACATGATTCTTACCTTTTATTTGGTCCCACCCCCAATCTATTTCTGCCTCCTGAGTCCCAGCTGATGACTAGAGGGAAAAAACCTGTTTAAACTCTTGCCGCGGGGCTTCAAAGGGCCGTCCTACAGCTGATCAGTGTTAAAAGCAAACAAATGAGTTGGGTCGTAAGTGCGAGGACTGGTCGTAAGTGTGAGGACCTTCCAGAAATGACTCTGACCAGCTAGCCACGCCCACCTAGTCACATGACCTCCAAGCCACAACCACAAAATAAGCCACGCCCACATAACCGGTAGTAAAAAAATTTAGAACCCAGCCCTGGTCCAGGTTTTCCCTCAGTAAAATGGTTTCCCAAAACCATCCCCTCACTCCTCAGTCGATCACGTGCTCCAATCAACCGCCATCCCATCTCGAGACCTCACTCTGACCACTCCTTCTCCAGATGAAGGATCGGCCTGACCTTGACCGACAGGAAGAATGCTATTATGTCTACAGACAACCATTCTACTAAATCCCCCTTCCTACTTTCCCACACATGAGAAGGTGGCAGCATGAAAGCTTCTGGCCTAATATGGCTTCCAAAGCTGACACCCCACTCCTTTCTGTCACAAATTTTCTGTTTTGATTTTCTGTTAAAAATCAAAAAACCTTCTGCAGAATTTCTGAAAGGAGAAATAATCTGAAATAGGACCTTTTGAGAAACAACTTCTGATGCAGCACCAGTGTATATACTGTATTTTTCGGAGTATAAGACGGTCTGGAGTATAAGACACACTCCAGTTTTTGGGGAGGAAAACAAGAAAAAAAAATTCTGCCTCTGCCTACTAGCATCCATTGGTATTCATCTGGCTAGTGTCCTTGCAGCAAATAGCAAACAGCCCGGTCAACTTCAGCATGTTATCGCAGCCTGATTCAGCACGAGCAGCTGATTGGTGGGTGGATCGGCCTCCTAAAATACCGCCAATCAGCTGTTCCAGGCTGCAGGGATTGCCACAGACCATCACCACCTCCATGCCTCGCGTTTTTGGCCTCCGAACGCTCTGTTTTAGACCCATTCCAGGCTGCGGGGATCACCACAGCACATTGCCACCGATCGCCACCTCCGCATGTTGCATTTTTGGCCTCCGCACATCATGTTTTCGGTCTCCACACATGCCCCATTTTTGGCCTCTGTGCATCATTTTTTCAGGAGGTTCCAGCTGGCGGGGATCACTGCCACCACGGCCAATCCTCACTGCCTGGAACTGCCTGAAAATGCAACGCTCAGAGGCCAAAAGCGGGGTGTGTGAAGGATGAAAATACAATGCGTGGAGGCCAAAAATGTGATGCACAGTGGCCAAAAATGTGAGGCATGGAGGCAGCGATGTGCTGTGGTGATCCCCACAGCCTAGAACAGGTCTAAAACAGCATGCAGAGGTCAAAATCGCAACTCATGGAGGCCGAAAACGACTGAAGGATGGGGGCCAGTGGGTGTGCAGGGCTACATTTGGTGTATAAGACACTCCCAAATTTTCACCCTCTTTGGGGGGGTAGGAAAGTGTGTCTTATACTCCAAAAAGTACAGTATTCTACACACAATGAGATGTGTTCTATAATATTTCTTTAATAGAATTCAAAAAACTCGACTTCCCCCCTGCAAACTTCTTAAGTTTTCATGATTACAAAATTCTCTCCATTTTTTAAAAAGCCTTTTCTTCGTAATGGATGAAGCTTTGGCTTAGAGCTATTATCTTTCTCTGCTCTGGTGTGATGACATCGTTCTTAAATATTCATTTCCTTATGAATCAGCCGGCAGTCCAGAGCCAAGTAAATGTGTTGCTTTCCAGACAAACAAATGAACAGATATATTCAAGGAACTGAATCTACAACACTGATTTCAGCTGTTTTAATACTCATTTCTCTCCCAAGGAAATATTAGATTGGCAAAGCGCTAGGAAAAACTTCATCAAAGCAAAAAATTCTTAGGAGAAAGTAGCCGTAAAACAGATTTACATTTATAGTCTTTTGAGATTATTCAGGAGATACAAGTTTAATTCCTTATACTTTTTTTTTAAAAAAAGAAGATGCTGTTTTGATCTCATTTGGGGGAAAAGAACAGGATATATGCATGACTATTTAGTAACCCCAAAATGGTATAGATTACATATACCTATAAAATGGTAAAAAAAGAGAAATGGTATAGGATCTCCTGCTATAGCAGGGGTTTGGATTGTAATACCTCCAAGGTCTGTTATTCTGTTCCAGCTCTGCTTTTCTGTGCTCTGAATTAACAAACTCTTTAATGGTCAAATTTTTAACATTTCTCTATAATAACAATCCATTATTTGCAGAGAAAGTAATAAAAGAGGTGGTAAAAATCAAAAGTAAGTAGAGAGTTTTTCTCACCTGTTTAATATCTTGGAATAATGGAAGCATCATTGCCAGCGGTAGAATTCAGCTGGTTCAGACCAGTTCGGGTGAACCGGTAGCTCCGATGATCAACTGAGAGCGAACTGGTTCGCTCTGATGATCAGCTGGGCCCAGCCGCCTGCCCCTGTGCTATACCGACCTATATTTCCTTTGTTTGAAGCCCAGCTGATAGGCGCGGCAGAGCGGATTGCTGCACCTCAGCTGTTTTATTCACCAGGGCTGCAGTAGAAGGTAAGTTTAAGATCTGTTTTCAAATGCACTGCACACGTGGGGAATGAGTGTTTGGCACATGCTCAGCGAACCGATTGTTACACTGGTTGAATCCCACCACTGATCATTGCTCTAGAACGCATTGTAAGCCGCCCTGAGTCTCCAGAGAAGGGCGGCATATAAATCAAACCAATAAAAAATAAATAAATAAATAAACAAACAAACAAACAAACAAACAAATTTACATAAAGGAATACTTTGGGGAGAAGAGTAAACTAGTGAGTTGCCATTCGTGAAGGAAGAAAGAGCAGACTTTCATAAAATCATCCCTAGGATATTTGGTTATCCTTCAGCAAATCTAATACATCCTCAACAACATGAGAATCAGAATTGGGCAAAATGAGCTGGGTCTGTTTCTTATTTTTCAACCACTTTTTAAAAACATCAATCCATTCTTCAAAATTTTTGTGTGATAAACAAGCTGTCAGCGTTCCAGCGCTGACATATTGAAAGGAGAGGAGAAGCTTGAACTTTTGCCTACTTAATTCCTTTGAAGATTCTGTTTCCTCGGAGATGGGAGGAGGGGGGGCATTCCTGTGATCTGACGGAGATGGGATGAGGAGAGTGGCTTGGAAGATAGCCAATGAGACGCAGAGAATTGGGGATCGGAAAGGGAGGGCTTGGGGGGGGGCAGAGGTCAGTACTGACCGCAAAAGAGCCAGGGACTGATCACTATGCTCAATAAAGAGAAAATTTCCTCAACAATCGGCAGTTTGGAAATTCATTTATTTTGAGATAGCATCGAAACCTGACACGAGCTTCTTCAATTGAGACTGACAGGGGGGTGGTTTCAATAACAATAAGTTTAGCCTTTACAGAGTTGAAAGGGACCTTGGAAGTCTTCTAGTCCAATTCCCTGCTTAAGCAGGAGACCCCATACCATTTCAGACAAGTGGCTGTCCAGTCTCTTCTTGAAAACCTGCAGTGATGGAGCATCCACAACTTCTGGAGGCAAGTTGTACCACTGGTTAATTGTTCTCACTGTCAGGAAATTTCTCCTAAGTTCTAGGTTGCTTCTCTCCTTGATTGGTTTCCAACCATTGCTTCTTGTTCTGCCTCCAGGTGCTTTGGAGAATTTAATTGAATGGAAGGACTTAGCAGAGAAGAACAATATTATCAAGTTTAATAATCAAGTAAACAATATCCCAATCAGGGAACTTCTTTATTTGTTAATCAAATCATGGAAAGTGACTCCATATGGTGTACAACATAACAGAATAACAGATTCACAGAGATGGAAGGGATCTTGGAGGTCTTCTAGTTCAACTACACCATTCCAGACAAGTGGCTGACCAGTCCAATCTCTTAAAAAGTCCCATCCAGTGTTGGACTACTCATAACGTCTGAAGGCAAGTCATTCCAGTGGTTAGGCTGGAAATTTCTCCTTAGTTCTACATTTCTTCACAATTCTTCATTTGCTGCTCTTTTCTGCATTCTTTTCAGAGTCTCAAAATCTCTCTCCCTCCCTCTCTCTCTCTCTCTCTCTCTCTCTCTCTCTCTCTCTCTATATATATATATATATATATATATATGTATGTATGTATGTATGTATGTATGTATGTATGTATGTATGTATGTATATCTATATCTATATCTATCTATCTATCTATCTATCTATCTATCTATCTATCTATCTATCTATATCTATATCTATATCTATCTATCTATCTATCTATCTATCTATCTATCTATCTATCTATCTATCTATATAATTTATATTTTGCTGATAAAGAAATAAAGGGAGACTAGTATAGATCTATTTCAAGCTTTTTAGCATTCATCAGCTAGCCATATCCTTACTCAGATTCGAATTTGGGCTTCCTGCATGATAGGTAGTTGAATTAACCTTCTGAGCCACAAGTTCTCCTCCCTTCATCATCTTGAGCCAGGGGAAAGATTAAGTGTTTTTCTATCGAGACACCTGGCCTACCCCAACATGTGGGAGGGGGCATTCCGCTCCCTTTCACCTTTCAGCTCCAATCCACGAGCCTTCAAGCAGTTGCATTCACGACAACTGCCTAACATGCAGGAAGCCCAAGTTCGAATCTGAGTAAGGGTATGGCTAGCTGATGAAAGCTAAAAAGCTTGAAATAGATCTATACTAGTCTCCCTTTATTTCTTTATCAGCAAAATATAAATTTGGTATAAAATGGTTTGTCATGAATGCAACTGCTTGAGGGCTCCTGGATTGGAGCTGAAAGGCGAAAGGGAGCAGGATGCCCTCTCCCAGATGTTGGGGTAGGCCAGGTGTCTCGATAGAAAAACACTTATATAACATATATATGTGTGTGTGTGTGTGTGTGTGTGTGTGTGTGTGTGTGTGTGTGTACAGTTAATATCTCGGGTTTCTTCCCATGTAATGGCAAATATATCCCTAGAAGAGTAGCAGCGACGTTTCGACAAAATCACATTTGTCATTTTGCCCATCAGTTTGCCCATAAGAACCAAACCAAGAACTTCAGCCAGTAGATGACAAATGTGATTTTGTCGAAACGTCGCTGCTACTCTTCTAGGGATATATTTGCCATTACATGGGAAGAAACCCGAGATATTAACTGTACACACATATATACCCGTGAAAACTTACATAAATATATATATATATATATATATATAATATAAAATTATGCATTATGCCTTATCTCTTCCTCAGTTCCTCAGAAAACATGCTAGGAATAAGCCATTGTAAAGAAAACCATTATTGAGGCCAAAGGGCAGAACAAAATAAAAATAAAATTAAAGTTTAGGAAACATAGGCAATCCTGTTGTCCATCTGAATGTGAACTTTATCACTTATCAAAGAGAAAGGGGATTTTATCTGCTCCCGTAAAGGGGGAAAAATGGAATCTGATGAACTGAACTGCTCACAACTCGAGTGGAAACATTACGGAAACCGTTTTTTATGCCCAAATTTAACTGCTTCCTTCAAAATAAATAAATAAATAAAAGTTAGTGAGGCTTCCACTGACAGGCTTGTCATCTTATGTGATCAGTAGCTTTATGGTGTTTTGTGATGGATTTAAAGGATTCTGTTCTCTTAATTGCATTTACATTCGCCAGATTAAAAATGCTGAAAGCTGCCAAATTCTGACAGGCATTGGTGATTGGATGAGGCAGGAGTCTTAAAGGAAAAAAAATCAAACGTTAAACAAAAAATTATGACACCGCTCTCAAATAAAAAGAAGATTTATGTTAGCGTGCAGTCATCTGGAACATGATAGCTGCCTCACACATTACAACGCAAAAGGTAGGGAATGAAAACACGGCTCTCACGTGTCTATTTTTACCCTATTTCTCATGAATATAAGGCTGTTCTTTAAGAACCAAGAACAACACTGTCTTGATCACAATATTATTATCAACAAGGTATCTGGATTTTCGTTCGGTAACAAATTGACTGAGTTTCCCCAGCCTGCCTTCCTCTGGAAGCCATTTTTCCTAAGTAATAATCTCTTCTGACTTGTAAACCAAGTAAAACAAAAAAAACCCAGAACAGAAAGTAACACAATTTTTTGTTCCTGAATGTTTTTGCTTCTTCAAACAAGCTAGCTCTCGCCTTCCCCTCAAGACTTGACTTTTTGCACAGATGTTGAGTTTTTCCCCCTCCTCCTTGCTAAGGAGCTTAAAAATAGAATAAAGAGGATGTTTGTGTGGATATTGCCACGTGGGGACTGATGGGCAGCTGGTCTGTGGATCTAGTGCCACTAAGCTCATATTAGAAAGGAGAAATGAGACGTGTTTGATTTGAGACCTGTCCCCTATGCATGATGTAATCTTTTCACGGATTTTGAATGGAAATTCATAATACGAGAAAACGTCAATTCGCCCTTAAGAAATTATATAAAAGAGAAGCTTGGGTACAAGCAGGCTGGATTGTAGGACCTCCTAACCAGAGGTGGGTTTCAGCAGGTTCTGACCAGTTCTGGAGAACCGGTAGTGGAAATTTTGAGTAGTTCGGAGAACCGGTAAATACCACCTCTGACTGGCCCCGCCCAGTGGTGGGATTCAAGTAATTTAACAACCGGTTCTCTGCCCTAATGATTTCTTCCAACAACCAGTTTGCCAAACTGCTCAGAAAGTTAACAACCGGTTCTCCCGAAGTGGTGAGAACTGGCTGAATCCCACCACTGGCCCTGCCCCAGTCTATTCTCTGCCTCCCGAGTCCCAGCTGATCGGGAGGAAATGGGGATTTTGCAGTATCCTTCCCCTGGAGTGGGGAGGGAATGGAGGTTTTACAGTATCCTTCCCCTGCCATGCCCATCAAGCCACGCCCACCAAGCCATGCCATGCCCAAGCTACACCCACAGAACCGGTAGTAAAAAAAAAAATTGAATCCCACCACTGCTCCTAACCACAGTTACATTTTGTAATCTGTGGAATTGAATCTTTTTATTGGTAAAGCAAGCCTGCCTGGAGGTTATGCAGCCCCGAGTCACTTCAACCATGAGATGGAGCAACGTATAAATTTAATACATTGGTTAAAAAAAAAATTGTTGAAGCAAGTGGCAAGCAGGGTTCCGAGGACCACACAAAGGCTGAAGGTCAGATTATTTTTTCTGAAAGATGTTCTTGAGTTTGGAATGGCTTGTTGGGCATTCCAAAAATTAGGCATAGCTAAAATGAGAAAGTGGATACTGGCAAGGATAATAACACAATTTATCACTTGTTGCTTGTATGTACACTTATGCACTGGAGAAAAATATGTGTTTAATCATACTTGGCCAATAAAGAATTCTCTTCTCTTCTCTTCTCTTCTCTTCTCTTCTCTTCTCTTCTCTTCTCTTCTCTTCTCTTCTCTTCTCTTCTCTTCTCTTCTCTTCTCTTCTCTCCCTTTCTCTCCCTTTCTCTTCTCTTCTCTTCTCTTCTCTTCTCTTCTCTTCTCTTCTCTTCTCTTCTCTTCTCTTCTCTTCTCTCCCTTTCTCTCCCTTTCTCTTCTCTTCTCTTCTCTTCTCTTCTCTTCTCTCCTCTCCTCTCCTCTCCTCTCCTCTCCTCTCCTCTCCCCCAGTATTATTAGGACAGTATTCTTCTGCTAAACCTTTGGGTTTCTTCCTTCTCAGCAAAGTTCAATCAACTGGCAGTAACAGAATAACGGAGTTGGAAGAGGCCTTGGACGTCTTCTAGTCCAACCCCTGCTCAAGCAGAAGACCTATACCATTTCAGACAAATGATTGTCCAATTTCTTCTGAAAAACCTCCAGTGATGGAGCATCCACAATGTCTGAAGGCAAATACGATATATCATCTTATACTGTCTTTTCTACTTAAAGGAAAGGTCTACTCTCTTCTTTTTAATCAGTCTTTCTTATAAGTCTGGAAGATAACATTGTTCTTCAACTGTTAGCCAAGAAGTCAATGATGATGTCCATAAACATAATAACATTTTGCACTATTACTCTTTATTCAAAAATCAGCCAGTCACTGAATAGTACAGCTGTAAACCTAAGAAAGAAAGAAATTTCATAGACTCTTATCTAGTGTTTATGTAGGTTGTTTTTTTTTTTTAAAAAAATATTCATCAGGTTTTTTCTTAATTCTCTTAATGCTACCCCTATCATATTACTCATTAATTTTACCCTGAGAAGTCTTCAACTGCATAGAATTTTATTATTCTGAGCAAATTTTCTTTATTTTTCTTTTATTTTTTTTAGTTTTCTAACTTTGTTATTGAACCATGAACCAGTTTGGTCACTGACCATAATAAAAGCTGTTGTTTTTGCTTGTTGCCTAGGGAACCATAATTGTATAAGCTAATTGATAGAAGACTGGTCAATTAAAGGTTTCATCCTACCTGCTGGCTGCATGAATTGTTTGGTATAAGCCAAAGTTCACTAACAAAGACCGCATTTGAACTTGGAGAAGATACACGTCAAACATAGGTACAGATATAGATGGAGCAGGGCAGAAACTTAAATGAAACTAAGCCAATTAAAGAGGATATGATTTAAAATTACAATCTCTTTGTGAATCAGGCAAAATCCAGTTTGAATTGTTGCTATCATTGGGGGGGGAATTACATATCAGAATAATGAGGTATCTCATTCTATTTTAATGATTTTCAGTTTTGTAAGTGAATTTGTGCTGTCTCAAAGGTGCTTTTTCAAAAAGCAACTGGACTGTTTTTTGAGGAATAAGGAGAAGGAGGAGGAATGGTAGTAGTAGTAGCAGTAGCAGTAGTAGTAGTAGTAGAAGAAGAAGAAGAAGAAGAAGAAGAAGAAGAAGAAGAAGAAGAAGAAGAAGAAGAAGAAGAAGAAGAAGAAGAAGAAGAAGAAGAAGAAGAAGAAGAAGAAGAAGAAGAAGAAGAAGAAGAAGTTTCTTCTCCTTGACACAGAAGTCAAAAAGTTAGGGAAACACATACTTGTTGCCATTTTTATGCTTTATGTCTTGGTTACTGTTGGTTTCTCAAATTTTGTGTTGATACTTAAAAACTTTGTAAGCCAAACTTCACTTTTGAGATGGGCAGCCATATACATAATGATCCTCATCCACAACTGATGAAGCTTCTTGGATGAGAAGCTAAACATCTTCTTTTTCCACAGAAAACAGTCCAGCTACCTTTTGAAAAAGCACCTTGAGATAACTATGACCTGAAAGACTGAGTACCTCCATAGACATTAATTTGTGCTGGCAATTTTTCAAAGGAAAACTGTACTCTAAAAAAACATGTATAACTCTGGAGGACATGGTGATAGTGGTTATCCCTGGGCTAAACAGTGGTACACCTACATTTATCTAAAAATTTGGGAATAAAAGTATTATTGGAATGATTTGTCTTTAAATAGTATTTGTACTATTTAGTCAGCTTTAGAATATAGTATGTCACCCTGCTGATTTTGCAGATAAGACGTTCCCTCTCATTCACCTACGCATGAATTCTGTTCCAAAACTGTGCCCAAGTGCTCTATTGGGGATTAGGATTAGAATAAGAGTTTGTGTTGAGCTGTGGTGGTGCGGTACTGCAGGGCTAATTCACTGCTCACTCCAGGAGTTCGATTCTGAACAGCTCAAGGTTGACTCAACCTTCCATCTTTCCGAGGTGGGTAAAATGAGGACCCAGATTGTTGGGGGCAAATGCTGATTCTGTAAACCGCTTAAAGGGGGCTGTAAATCACTGTGAAGCCAGTGGTGGGATTCAGCCTGTTCAGGCCAGTTCGGGCGAATTGGTAGTTAAATTGCTGGTTGTTAAATTATTTGAATTCCACCACTGCGTGAAATGGTATATAAGTATAAGTGCTATTGCTATTGTGTGCTTTGAAAATATTTGAGAATGTTAAATATTTGGGCCGCTGTTTGAATGTTGCTCACATTCTTTGTTGCTCACAAAAGTAACCAGTTCTTTTCCAGGTATTTGGGCCATTTTTGTGAAAAAAATGACACAGCTGCTTTAACAAATGGATATGGATTCATAAAATCAAAGCAAATTAGAAGCAAACCTACATCTTATTCATGATGGCCCAGGGTGCTTCTTCAAATCTGAGCAGAACTTAATATGAAATCTTTTCTCCCCTACTTGCCTCCATAGCTAATTGCCTTTGAGTTTGTAGGCTGCGAACTTATAATTGACCAAGTCAGAGAGAGGAGGGGATTTGAATGAGAACATTAAATAGCTCTTCATCCACTGTGTTCTTGATGAAGCCCCTCTGATCCTATACTACAATTAATGTTTAACTGTTGTCACTGCCAATGCTGCCATTAGGCAGACATCTAGCTACAATCTAAAGGAGATTTTGATTGATGATAGGCCATCAAGACATTGTTTACCCTTTGCAAAGACTGATCTTCTCCATGACCGTCTGTGTTTAACCTGATGTTTCAGATCTTCCAACAGTTTGCTGTAACTGACTCTGTTCCATTTCCTGCTGGTTGACCTCTTCTCTTTCCATCTATCTTTGGCTGCATTAGCTTCTCTAGAGAGATAGGTCTGAAGTAGGTTAATTGGAGCTTTTAACGTTTATGCTTTCAGTGAGAAACTTGGGTTGGTTTAAAGAAGATGATCCATTGGCTTGTTTCTGGGCTATCCCTGATATTTTCAAGTGTCTTCTCCATCACCAAAGTTCAAAAGCATCAACACTCTTCCTATCCTGCTTCTTCAATGTCTAACTTTTGCTTTCATGTCAAAGGGAATACCGTGGCTTCCATAGTTCAAATTTTTGTAGATATAGACTCATCGTGACCAGTGGAGAGGTGAGTCTATAGGTACCTGAGAAGAGCTTATTGTACAACCTTGCAGAAAAAACAACTGCTACCAACCTGCCTTCCATTGAGGACATGTCTACTGCATGAGTCGGAAAGAGGGCTGTGAAAATATCTACACACCCCTCACATCCTGGACATAAATTGTTTCAACTTCTACCCTCAAAACGATGCTATAGGGCTCTGCACACCAGAACAACTAGACTAAGACTGTTTTACTGTTATTCTTCTCATATTTCCTATTACCTATCTCCTCCTACTTATGACTATAACCTTGTTGCTTCTATCTTTACAATTTATATTGTTTTATTTAGTTTCCTAGTATGATTTGATTGCTTATTTAGTATCCTATGACTATCATTAAATGTTGTATCTTATGATTCTTGATAAATGTATTTTTATGTACACTGAGAGCATATGAACCAAAGACAAATTCCTTGTGTGTCCAATTACACTTGGCCAATAAGAAATTCTATTCTATTCTATTCTATTCTATTCTATTCTATTCTATTCTATTCTATTCTATTCTATTCTATTCTATTCTATTCTATTCCATTCCATTCCATTCTATTCTGGAGCTCAGAATATTCATCAAAAGCAGTGATAATGTGTTCAGTTCAACTTACTTATACTTTACTTCTGTATCTCCAACTCACCTTGTAGCATACTATAACTATAAGAAATGCTATGCTTCCTTATTGCTGAAAAGATCTTCTGTATATCTTTTGAAACAAGGAGCTAGATCAAGTCACCTCCACCATTTCTCACCTGAGAAGTATAACTTCTCAGTTGAAATATTGGATATTTATTTTAATAATTATACCCAGTAATATGGATGGAACAGTGACATTCTTGCAATAATTTTCTGATCCCAGTTTCAGGGAACTCAGCTACTTCAGTGCATTTCTTCATATTCCTGGGTCAGGCCTCATCTCTACCTTACGTAGAGTCTTGTCTGAAAAGCATCCTTTCTCAGCTGGACTTCTAAGAAAGAAAGGCAGATGGTAATTTAATAAAATAACAATGTGCAAGAAAATGCATCACACTTCCTGCACGTAATTGGCTTTTCCCTGAATTCAGCCGTGGATTTTTTTGGCACATTGTTTCAATGGTCTGAGAGATGTATTAAAAAATGCCTGCAAAGGAGATATGCCAGAAGTGGTTTGTGAGTTATCATTACCAAATAATTAGAAAACATCATCTGTAATCTACATTTCTCAAATATTATCTGAGTGATCCTTAATAAATCCAAGTAGGCAACAAACTAGCTGATCTTTGACTCAGCCAGTGTGTTAGTGTATATGTATATCCTTTGGATAACATACCTCACTATAATATAAAAAAAATAGGAACAGCATGTCATATAATATATCATCATGTTCTTGTCAATAGTTAGTAGATCTGGCTATTTTTTTGTTTCATTTTTTTTTTATTTATTTTGTCAAGCATATATAAGATAACAGGTAAAAGTATAAACATAATTTGAATACATGAAAAGAGTAAGTAAAAAGGAATATTGGGACAGGGACGATAGGCACGCTGGTGCACTTATGCACACCCCTTACAGACCTCTTAGGAATGGGGTGAGGTCAACAGTAGACAGTCTAAGGTTAAAGTTTGGGGAGTTTGGGGATGAAACCACAGAGTCAGGTAGTGAATTCCAGGCATTGACCACTCTGTTGCTGAAGTTGTATTTTCTGCAATCGAGTTTGGAGCGGTTTATCTTAAGTTTGTATCTATTATTTGCTTGTGTATTGTTGTGGTGGAAGCTGAAGTAGTCATTGACAGGTAGGACATTGTGGCAGATAATTTTATGTACTATGCTTAGGTCAGACTGAAGTCGGTGTAGTTTTAAGTTGTCTAAGCTCAAAATTTGGAGTCTGGTGGCATAAGGTATTTTATTGCGGGTAGAGGAATGGAGGACTCTTCTCATAAAATATCTCTGGATTCTCTCGGTTGTATTTATGTCTGATATGCAGTGCGGGTTCCAGACAGATGAGCTGTATTCAAGAATTGGTCTAGCAAATGTTTTGTATGCTCTAGTTAGTAGTACAATATTACCAGAGAAGAAGCTACGCAAGATTAGTTTAACAACTCTTAATGCCTTTTGGGCAATGTTGTTACAGTAGGCTCTGGCACTTAGATCTTTAGAAATGAGTACTCCAAGGTTCTTGACAGAGTGAGGGTCATCTACTCCATCTAATTTGTATTTTATGTTTTGATTTTTTTTGCCAATGTGCAAGAAATAAAATGAATGTGCCACATCACAGACCCAAGTTTCCATCAAGAGTAATAGCCTTTGGGCTGCTATTTTCAGAGTAAATATAGCAGAGGTAAGCATATAATCTGTACTGGAATTGACCATTCTGTATTCAACATATTGTTGCGCTGCATTTTTTTTTTTTTAATTTCATTTATATGCCACCCTTCTCCGGAGACTCAGGGCGGCTTACAGTGCGTTAAGCAATAGCCTTCATACTTTTGTATATTTATACAAAGTCAGCTTATTGCCCCCACAAACTGGGTCCTCAATTTACCTACCTTAGAAAGGATGGAAGGCTGAGTCAACCTTGAGCCTGGCGAGATTCGATCTTACTTTAATTGCAGACAGCTGGTGTTAAATTACAGTGCTTCTGTACAGGAGCTAAACCAGGCTCCTGAAGTTTGGAGTACATCTTCAATGGTTCTTTGGAGCAGCAGTCACCAACTGCTGGTCCATGAACCACTGGTGGTCTGCAAGAAAATTTTGGCGGTCCGCAGAAAAATCTGGACATTATTTGCATTTTTTATGTTTTATGACCATGTTTCTCTGGGACTTCTTTTCTTTTAGGCTTGAAAATAAGCACTTAGGCTTATTTTTGGGGAGGTCTTATGTTTTTTGAGGTGCAGGGGGCAGCGAGCACGATCACCTCATGGCTTCTGGGCCCCTTAACCATGGCCCGTGGATCAGCTGAGCCAGTGAGGGCCAGGAATTCTTACTTCTGCCATAAGCACATGCTTCCCACAAGCGTCCTTTTCTCAAGCAGCAGCAACCGTGGGGGCGGGGGGAAACCGATTCTGATGGGCCGCATCGTAACAGCCTGAGTAACACCTGAGCTCCAGGCCTGGTGGAGCACAAACCCGTGATCGCTGCCTGCTCCACAGCCACAAGGTGAACTGAGGAAGAGAGAGGCCCTCGGCTGCAAGGTTGCCTGGTGCCGTGGGCAGGGCTGGGCTAGCAAGAGAGTGCTGGAAACATCTCCAGGCACCCAGAGAGACAGAACTCCCGGCCCTCGCTGGCTCAGTTCATCCGCGGGCTGCGGTTAAGGGGCCCAGCAGCCATGAGGTGACCGGAGAAGGGAAGGGCTGCCTCCTATGCTGACCACGCCCACCCCCTTCACTAGGCCTATTATTTTACAAATGTATTTATCTTTTTTTTAAAAAAAATCATATTAGTTGTCTTCTTGGCTCTGCTTCTCTAACGTATCTCCTTGGCTTGGTAGTCAGTGCTATGAGCCTTGTTTAGGACATCAGAGAGACTCCGAACCTTGTATTATTTCATTTTATCCCTAAACTTCACACCCTTTGGCAATCCCACCAGTTGACTAATTTCTCTCAGAATTACTTTGTTCTTGGCTTCTAACTTCATTTTCCAGATATTTCTTAGGAACAGGAGTTATGAAGACCATACATTTTGAAAAGATTACCTTCTCCCTTTCCTTCTCTCTCTCTCTCTCTCCCGCCCTCCCCCTCTCCCTCTTTCTCTCTCTCCCCTCTCCCTCTTTCCCTCCCTCCCTCCCTCCCTCTCCCTCTCTCTCTTTTTTAAAAATAGTCTTTATTTACTCTCTCTCTCCCTCTCTCCATCTCCCTCTCTCTCTCTCTCTCTCTCTCTCTTTCTTTCTCTCTCTCTCTCTCTCTCTCTCTGTATCAGCTCAGTTGACTGATTAACATCTGTTTGCCATTCCCCAGGAATAACATTTTGCACAAGTACATAGAAGAACAGCTATATCTGGGACTGACTGACATCTGGGAACTCTTAAATGGGCTTTTCTTGGAAATTAGTAAAAGTTGTGAAAGGGCAGGATCCCATCTGCACAAGGAGCAACTCTGTCCTTCTGTGAACTTTGGAAGGCAAAAGAGATCTGGAAGACAAACAGCCTTCGTTTTGTTCTTGGAAGGATCTGTAATATTTATAGCATGTTCAATTTTGAAAACGGCTATTACCTTAGATTAATGAAAATGGGTTTATGAGGAGCAAACACCAAGAATTAAAGAAGGGCCTTTTGACTGCATTCATCCCAGGCTGCCATCAAGCTGGCCTTGCAAACTACACTTATTTCATTATTTAGTGTAGTTTATTGCTCTTGAATTACTTTTTTTTCCCTCTCCTCCCTCTCACTGCGATGACACTTCAAAATGAATGCTTGCATCCACTGATTTCCATAAGCGTGTTCAGAATTCATCCGAGAGCCATCTTTTCCCATTTTTTTTCCTCCTCTTTTCCTCTTTTGAGTGACAAGCGTAATAATAATGAGCTCAGGAGAAGACATAATCTTGAAAATTAGACAAGGAGTGGATAAAAGGGAACGGGGTTGTATTAGCGAGCCAAAGAAATTACATTTCCATCAAGGCAAAAAAATAATAATAAAAAAAATAAAATTAGAGACTTTTCACAAATTGCTCGGACAAACCTACCATAGAAGAGTGGGTGGGACGAAAGGGAGAAATCAGACAGGCTTTCCAGATTAGAAGCAGAAAATGAGACAGGCCTTCTGCGTCGGCTTGGGGGGAAAATTAGATGCCAAGAGTTTGTGATATTTAAATGGGGAAAGGGGTATGGCGCGCCTCACTCTCTCTATTATCCCCGGACAGGTATGCGAATTCTTGGGGCTGACGGAAGTGGGCGATAATGGCAGGGGTTAAATCTCAAAACAATAAAGAGAAGATCATGTCTAAGATGCTCCTGAAGTTTTGTATCTAATGCTGACAGGCGCCTCCAATTTCTTCCTCTCTCTCTCTCTCTTTCTCCCTCTCTCTCTCTCTCTTTTAAACAAAGCTTGCTGAGGCTGTCACTGTAATAACTCTTTCTGAATGGAGATGGACTCTGCAAAAGATTCCACACACATTAGGTTATGGCTAGGAAGCTTCAAGAAAAGCACATCTTGCATCTTGCATCCAGACTCCTTCACATGAAGTAATGGCTAATAGCTACTTCATTGAGAGAGAGGGGGAAAAAAAGAAAGTTAATGGTTACCTAATTTCAAGGAAAGAAGAAGGGAAAGAAGGCATCTGTCTCTCTCTCTCTCTCTCTCTCTACTCCAAAGATTCTAGCATCTAGTTCCATAGATATTAGTACATGGTAATGATTTTACTTTTTTGATTTGAAAGGGTTCTCTTCAAGGGTGGGTTCTAACATTTTTTACTACTCATTCTGTGGGCGTGGCTTATTTTGTGGGCGAGGCTTGATGGTCATGTGACAAATCTTTAGGATTTAGCAGAGGTACTGGTCTACCAGGCTTTTAAGTGCTTGCAGAGCTGTACTGGTCTACCCATTTATTTTTGCAGGCACTGGTCTACTCATATATTTTTGCAGGCACTGGTCTACCCATTTATTTTTGCAGGCACCAGTCTACTCATGTATTTTTGCAGGCACTGATGTACCCATTTATTTTTGCAGGCACCGGTCTACTCATGTATTTTTGGAGGCCCCGGTCTACCCATTTGTTTTTGGAGGCACCGGTCTACCACCAAACTGCCTTTTACCACTGATCAGCTGTAGGGCAGCCCTTTGAAGCCCCGCGGCAAGAGTTTAAACAGTTATTTTCCTTCTAGCCCATCAGCTGGGACTCAGGAGGCAACAATAGATTGGGGGTGGGGCAGGAGGGGCAGAACCGATTCGGTGACATCATATCATCACAGCTACCGGCTCGGCGGAACCGGGCCGAACTGGGAGGAACCCACCACTGGTTCTCTTGCTGATGACAGCAGATAATGTCATTTTAACACATAAAAACCAGCAGAGATAATTTAATATCTGGCAAATTGGTAACTTATGTACATGATCCTTATTGTTAAAAAAAAAAATCAGATTATTCTTCCTTTTTTTTTTTTTTTTTTGAGAATGGAGATATTTTTCTCATCTTACGAAGGACGTTTCTCTGATCTTTTATTGTTTTCCTTTGTGTTTCTTGCTTGTTTTGATTTGTTGTTGTTGATGTTGTTTTGTTGCTTTAAATGTGACAATATCTTAACATTACCATTCTACGCAGGTTTTTTTTTTTAAAAAAATTACTTTATACATTGTTCTTCAGATGCTGGAAATTAATTTGAGAGCATGGAAATAGATTGCCGTGTAAATACACAAATCCAGAATGCAGACATAGAAATAAAAATGTCAGTATACTGAAGAGAATTAAAAAAAGAGGGTTTCTTTGTGATTTATATTGGAAGATTATGTTTAATTTCATAACATAAAGTAGGCCTCCTTATGTTATGAAACAAAAATAAATCAGAGCATTGCACCACTTAAAGCTATTGTTTGATGGATTAGTGTATTTGTGATGGGAGCACCACCGAAAGACCAGGTATAAACAGATTGTCATGGAAAAGAGTCTACACTATCTTGATCTTGACATAATCAATCAATCAATCATATAATCAAATAAAAAATCTATATAAATAAAAATGTAAATGTTCATTTGTTCAAAATCTTAAATCTCCAAAAGTTCTTCACCGATTGCTTTGAAATTTTGACACAACGTTGCATTCGAATACGCACGTGTTTTTCTATACCTATATTATATAGATGTCACACCTGTGACAGGTAAAAACATGCTTTTTTGAAAAACAGCGCCATCTGTTGAACATAAAAGCAACACACGCTATACGCAGAGCCCACCAGTCTTTTCACTCAGTCGATTGGATTCAGACCTCAGTTGCCTTTCTCTACGTTTCTTTTTGGACTTTAATGTCACAGCACTACAATGGCAGGCACGAGCCGGGTCTTTTCCCGTCAGCGCTGCCGCCACCAAACCCACAAGCGTCCTCCTGACTAATGGAGTATGCCGTACCTTTGGCAGGGACTCCGACGCCACCTGTAGTGCGGAGAGCTGCGAAGGTGAAGGCGGTTATACCACCAAGCTGGGAAACCAGCTCTTACACCCGCGGCAAAGTATCCTCGGAGGCGTCCGAAGACAAACCTCTGGATGGCTGCTGGATTCAAAATATTTGTCGGCAGCCACTGTCCCGGAGCCCCAGGAACGCAAACTCAGCGATGCCAGTCCGGCCAGAGGCATCTGCCAATCCCACGATGCGCAGCTCTCCCAATACAAGCACCAAATAGATAAAAGTCCAAGAAAGCAATTGATTAAGCGACGTTAAAGTCCAAAAAGAAACGTAGAGAAAGGCAACTCAGGTCTGAATCCAATCAACCGAGTGAAAAGACTGGTGGGACAGAGGCAAAGTAGGCATGACCTCAGCTACAGAGGGAAATTATTGGCACTCAGTCAAAAAATATTGTATACCCACAAGACTGAGCCACGGCAACACGTGGCTGGGTACAGCTAGTAATAAATAAATTTAAGGCAAGGATGATTGCCTTAACAGAATAACAGAGTTGGAAGGGACCTTGGGGGGTCTTCTACTTCAACTTCCTGTAGCATTTCAGACAAATGGTTATCCAATCTCTTCTTAAAAACCTTCACTGATGGAGCACCCATAACATCTGAAGGCAAGTCATTCCACTGATTAATTGTTCTCACTGTCAGGAAATTTCTCCTTAGTTCTTGGTTGGTCCTCTCCTTCCTTCCATTGCTTCTCATTCTGCCTTCAGGTGCTTTGGAGAATAGGTTGACCCCTTCTTCTTTGTGGCAGCCCTTAGATGTTGGAACACTGCTATTATGTCACCCTCCAGATTCTACGTTTGACTAGGACCATTCCATCTGAGCCATTCACCTGTTTGCACCCACAGAAAGGATGAAAGACTTGAAGTGCTCTGAATTAAGGGATTGCATTTATTGTCCCTCATGCAGAAAATCTATGTATGTGTTCATTAAGAGTTGCAACAAATTGATGGCTCTTAGTCAATCAAACAAACAAATAATTTAACCTGAGCTTGTAACTTTGCTTAGGATGGGTTCGCTTTGTATCATCAAACTTATTGATTTTTGGCTTCTTGTACAGGGCTAACAGTATTTTGCTCCTTTTCTGATAATCTGGAAAACAATTTTGTTGGTAATCATTGGTTTCATTATGATGGGCCTTTGCAAAAGATGCTAGCAATTATTTGGTTTTATTGGAATTTTTCTAGCTAAAAATTCCATTCCTGTTTATGAAGCATTCTAGGATGATTGAATAACAGGATAACAGAGTTGGATGGAAGGTCTTCTGGTCCAACCCCCTGCTCAGGCAGGAAACCCTAGACCATTTCAGCAAATAATTGTCCAATCTCTTCTGAAAAACCTCCATTGTTGGAGCACCCACCAGCATTATACAGGGTTGTATGTATAGGTTCAGTTGTACATTCATTTAGGGTCCAATAAATAAGAGGCAAATTGAGGTCACCAAGAAAGATAATGGGGTGCGGGCTTGTTTCTCTTTGATTCTCTTTGCTAATCGTTACTGATCTTTGCTGTGTTTTGCTACTGTTTACAAATATAGAAGAATTGATTATTGTATATGACTATGACGACTGGTAAGAAGACTTTGTTATTGGATTATCCCTGGACTATTGTTTTACTATCTACTGCTTTATATATGTATGACCTGGACTGTTTATTGGACTGTGCCTTCTTACTATTTCCTGAAAGTAAGCACAACTCAGTGTATCTGTGTGTTGGCTGTGTTATTTCCTAAGTACTTTCAATTGCTTTTCATGTGCACACCCTTGCTACTCAAGGGTTGCTCTGCGAATTCCTCAACAAATGTCATAATCAGGGGCTCTGTAAGAAATGAACTGTGGTATTTAGGGACAGTTGCTGTTCTCCAAAGATGTTCAACCTATTATGGAGAGAGAAGGAGATCTTTCTTCACCCTACAGCCAAAGTATCTCTTGAAATGAAAGCCTAACCTGTTTTTTTCCTTTTGGTTATGCCACTAGATATTCAGATATTCTGGAGAAAGAAAGAAAAACCATTTGTAAAATTCTGACACCTCTTCGGAATGTCACCTGGAATGCTGAGAAAATTCCAAGGGTACATTGCGCTTACTCTGGTTTAGCTTCCTTTGGAAAAAGGTCACCGAAAACATTTGACATTGAAAAAATACCTCAGCCTCTTTAGAAATGTAATAAATATGCAAATGAATCATGCTGTAGGTGGAGGCAAAGAGTACAACATGTTCAGAAGCAAGCTATATCGTAGTACATCCAATTTCCAGAAAAAGGAAGCACTTCAAAATGCATTTTCCAGGTCTCAGATCAGGCCAGCTTCTGCCTCTCTCTCTCTCTCTCTCTCTCTCTCCCTCCCTCCCTCCCTCCCTCCCTCCCTCCCTCTCTCTCTCTCTCTCTCTCTCTCTCTCTCTCTCTCTCTTTCCAGATTGGTACCCAAAGTCTGTCCCCTTTTTTATCCTTTTTATAAGCTTTGATTTATTTTGAAATGGAAGGGGAGAAAAAAATAACTTTCAGGGTCCTGCTTCTAGTAACTTTGGATCATTATTTGCAATTTCCCTAAGAGAAGATGCACTGACATTTTGGCACTAACTAGCAGGAAGACTTCAGGGATTCTTTGGATGCCATTAACCGTCTCAACTTTACAAAAATGGAGGAAGGTGAACAAGAGCTGAAGACGCAGAAACCCGATCTAGACATACTGCGGAACAGAGTGGTACAATCCTGAAATAGGAGAAGGAATTATGTCACCCAACTTTGGTATAGATGAAAGCCATATTTTTGTACTTGTGTTGCTCCCTTGAAATAATATTGGATACATATCACTGCCTGGTGTAATGTTGCCTATTCTTCTTTTGTGCTAGGTAAACAGTAAAAAAGCCAACACAGTTCTAGGCTGCATTAACAGAGGGATAGAATCAAGATCATGTGAAGTGTTAATACTACTTTATAATGCCTTGGTAAGGCCACACTTGGAATATTGCATTCAGTTTTGGTCACCATGATGTAAAAAAGATATTGAGACTCTAGAAAGAGTGCAGAGAAGAGCAACAAAGATGATTAGGGGACTGGAGGCTAAAACATATGAAGAACAGTTGCTGGAATTGGGTATGTCTAGTTTAATGAAAAGAAGGACTAGGGGAGACATGATAGCAGTCTTCCAATAGCTCAGAGGTTGCCACAAAGAGAGAGTCAAGCTATTCTCCAAAGCACCTGAGGGCAGGACAAGAAACGATGGGTGGAAACTAATCAAGGAGAGAAGCATCCTAGAACTAAGGAGAAATTTCTTGACAGTTAGAACAATTAACCAGTGGAACAACTTGCCTCCAGAAGTTGTGAATTCTGCAGCACTGGAAGCTTTTAAGAAGAGATTGGACAACCATTTATCTAGGTTTCTACAGACCAGATCTGATTGATCTAGTAAGGAAATAATTCTAGCACCTTCATCCTTTGGGGAAACAGAATTTAGAGACTTTTGACCTTGGCTTCTGAAGAAGAATGCTGTGGACTCTGTACCTGGAATATGGTAACCTGAAGGGTGGTTCTGATTATTTGAAAATCCCCAATAAATCCACATGATGTTTCTGGAACATTGCTTCTCTGCAAACCATCCCATCTAGATGCTAATTGGAGAAAGGATTGTCTAAGGTGGTCTTTCCAAAGTCAACATAGGAATCATATGATCTCTCTCTCTCTCTCCCTCTCCCTCTCCCTCCCTCTCTCTCCCTCCCTCTCTCACCCATCCACCCATTCTCTCTCTCTTATCTATCTATCTGTCTGTCCATCCGTCCATCCATCCATCTATCTATCTATCTATCTATCTATCTATCTATCTATCTATCTATCTATCTATCTATCTATCTATCATCTATCATCTATCATCTATCATCTATCATCTATCATCTATCATCTATCATCTATCATCTATCATCTATCATCTAACATCCATCCATCCATCCATCCATCCATCCTTCCATCCATCCAACAATGGATGGATGAAGAGAGAGAGAAAGACCAAACCATAGAGAGAAAGAAATTGTTTCCCATGTGATGTTTTGGGTAAAAGGTATACATAAAGCTCAAATACTTTGACCATCTAATGAGCAGGAAGGACTCACTGGAGAAAAGCCTAATGCTGGGAAAGATTGAGGGCTAAAGAAGAAGGGGATGACAGAGAACGAGGTGGCTGGATGGAGTCACTGAAGCAGTCGGCGGGAGCTTAAATGGATTCCGGAGGATGGTAGAGGACAGGAAGGCCTGGAGGAATATTATCCATGGGGTCGCGATGGGTCAGACACGACTTCACAACTAACAACAACAAATACATAAAGCAGAACAGCTTTACTAAAATGTTTCTTGCTGGTCCATAGAGATGTGTTTTGTGGAATACTCTAAGGTAATATAGAGTGGGTGGTAGACTAGAAGGATATTAAAAGCTTCTTTCAGTCCCCCACCTCGTAACTGATCCATAATGTATCCAATAATTAGAGGTAACTACTTGGCTTGGTTCTCTCTGTAAGCAACCATGGATTGTTTTCAGGAGCTAAAGAAATTTAAACTTCATTAATTCTCGATGGGAAAACCAGCAAGAAATTGCAGGGATGTATGCTGGACTGAAATGGGATGTGGTGGCTCAGTGGCTACAACGCTGAGTTTGTCAATCAGAAAGGTCGGCAGTTCAGCGGTTTGAATCCCAAGTGCCGCGTAACGGGGTGAGCTCCCGTTACTTGTCCCAGCTTCTGCCAACCTAGCATTTCAAAAGCATATCAAAAATGCAAGTAGAAAAATAGGGACCACCTTTGGTGGGAAGGTAACAGCATTCCCTGTGCCTTTGGTGTTTAGTCATGCCGGCCACATGACCACGGAGACGTCTTCGGACAGCGTTGGCTCTTTGGCTTTGAAACAGAGATGAGCACCCCCTAGAGTTGGGAACGATTAGCACATATGTGCAAGGGGAACCTTTACCTTTACCTTTTATGCTGGACTGAGAAATAAAAAAAATTCTCTCCCCTCTCCCCTCCAAGAGAAAAGTAGATTCCCCCCCCCCCAGAAAATTGCGAAGTAAACTGCAAGTGTGCAATATTGAGGTCTGAGTTCATTTTAAGATGATCTTCACTGTTTTGATGAGGACAAAGAACGAAGGACAAAAGGAAGTACTTCTGCAACACTGATTTAATTTCTAACAAAAAAAGAAGAAGAAGAAAAAGAAACTTTCTGCTTTTCCCACTTAGCCCCTCTCCCCCCCCATTTTCTTTTGCTCTTTACATTTTATTCCCAAGATGATTTTCAAGTGGAAGCAAGAATCTCTTTCAAGGCAAAATCATTATTATTTGCATAATACAGGCTTGCACTTAGTTAAGAATGCACATTTTTTATTACCGTTCCCTTGAAAAATCAGCCGGTTGGATTGAGGAATGGAAATGTCTTGTGAAAGTCCTAGTTGTTTGGAGAAGGACAACTTTGTGACACATCACACCCAGGAGGAATGGTGTGGTGTACCCAAATCTCAAATCCTAGTGGCTCTCCTATTGTGAAGGTGAGCTTATCCTGTCTTTAAAAACATTGTCCTTCAAAAAAACTGGTCATTGTTACACAACACCTTCCTTGTGGATTACCTGCTGTTAAAGGTGCCAGTTTTGACCTTCCTCGCCAGCATTGGTCAACTCTGAACAGGATCCGTACCCAACATGGTGTCTGCCAGGACTCATTGTTTAAGTGGGGTCTTGTCTCTACCCCTCAGTGTGACTGTGGTGCTCCTCAACAAAATATCTACCACATTGTGTCTGTCAGGGTTCCGACAGATGCCCTAATTAAATTATGAGCCTCGAGCCAAGCTTCAAAAGAAATCCAGTTATTTATTAGGAGCTTCATGTCGGCACGTTTCCCCCCCCCCTCAGAGTGTGCCATCAATCACATTCACCAATGGAGCAATTTTGCAGGTTGTAGAGACCACTCCCCTCCAGTTGCTGTGGGTAACTCTGGGAGACAACCTTGAGAGAGATAAGTCTGGAATGTGCATCTGTCTTTGGTTGCTGTGCTGTTTCATTGGTTTCCCATCCCCCTTGCCTATGGCAACTTGAGAGCAGGCCAGGGATGCTTTGCAAGTTGACAGTGTCTGAATGTCCATCAAGAGCTTACACTGGCCCAATGTCTGATTTTTTTCAACATAGACCACCCCGTCCTTGAATGGCTGGACATTAACATTTGAACTACGATAAGTCCATGTATTTGCCATACACTAAATAAATAAAAACCTGCTGCTAAATGTTAGGAATGGATCAAAGCGTATGGACTTCTCTCTTTTAATTCTTCTCAAGCTCAGTGGCTTGGAAAGCTTACTTTATCTAGAGATCCAAGCTGGAAGGAATGCAAAGAAGGGTAACCACAAGAGTAAAGGGATGGGAAATGAGATTTGTCAGGGGAGAGACATAAGAAACAAGAGTATATTTAGCCCGGAGAAAATGTGATTCAGGAAGGATGGGATGAGATGTTTCAAAACCCCAGAGGATTGTCAACACAAAAGAACGTCGGTCTCTGTTTTCTTCTTTCCCAGAATGAAGAACAAAGACATTCCAGGAAGACAGGTTCTCAAGGAAGGTTAAGAGAAGGGTTTTAAAGAATAAAACAATTTGAAAGTTGAAGCAATGATCAAAGCAGCTGGTGAGTTTCCCTCTTTTGGACACACTTAAACAGAGACTGGATGTCCAGCTCTTGTGAAGGCTTTAGCTTTCATTCATGCGTTAAACAAAGGATGGTACATAGTTGCCTTGACAGTTTCTTCAAACTCTAAAATGATATGGTTTGCCCAGGATGCGGGAGTAAGTTAGAACTGTGTCTGTAAGGTTTAGGATACTAAACTACCATATCTAGCCTACCATATCTAGCCTTCAGAAACCTGGAGAGAGACTGACAGACTGCTAAGAAATTGCCTGTACTGTGGGCTATCTAAGGATGATCCAAATCTAGTGAACACATAGGTTGTTTTGATAGCATATAATGGTTGCTCTCGTAAGAGCAGCATGGTGGCCTAGTAGTGTAGATACTCACGTCCCACTCAGGAGGTTGAGAGTTGAATCCTAGGCAGAAATTTCTTTCTTCTAGGATGAAAAAAAAAATTGCTGTGAACCCCGTGTGGAGTCAGAAAGGGCACCCGGCCAGTAAATGCTCAGCTCCATCCGGTTGCCCAGACTCTACTTGAATTATGGAATTACAGGTTCATAAAAATTACAGGGTTTTTTTAGTGGTTGCTCTTATAAAAAGATCATATTGGAGTGAAGGCTTATTGGTCTTCAGATGAACACCTAAAATAGAGCTAATTGCTCATAAAATATCAATTTGTCAGATGAGGATTTTCTCTCTCTCTCTCTCTCCTGTACCACTTGTTTTAGCCTTACTACTGTGGATTACTTACTGTCTTTCCTTCTCTCATTAACAGATTTTCTAAGCCTGCTAAGGATGCAATCAAGCTCATTTGCTTTTGTGACTCCTTATTTCCCCAGTTAACTACAGTAACCTTTCAAACACTAAAGCCATGGGAGATAGGCAGCCTGGTGGCCCCAAAGTTGATGTTGAATTGATGGTGAAAGATGAACTACTTTTGTGGAAGTGGGTTAATATTTAATGGAGGAAGCGGTGCATGTTATTTTCTCTTATGTACTGCCAATTGAATTTCTGAAAGCCTTTGAGTGATTGTAAGTAGCAGATGTAACACCACGGGGAAAGGAACTGTTCTTACTACCACCTGGCACAAGATAGTTTTATATTCTTTAGCAGTTCCACACGCCTTTTGGTGAGCTGATACATGGATCAAAGTCCTCTTGTAAACTGAGAAAAATCAACAAAAGCAAGAAAGTCAAAATGATTGATAGACGTTGGCAGTCGGAAAACCTGTCCTAAAATATCAGAATCTTAAAGCTGAGAGATGGCACTGACATTGAAAATTGAACGCAGATCGGATGAAAGTAAAGGAAAGTTGGCTGACTGCTTGTTCCGGGAAAACTCTGAATTTTCTGCAGATCTTTTCATTAGAAATTACAACTGTACCTAGCACAACTGAACCATTATATGTTTTGCATCTTGCGACTACGGAGATTTCCTCTTTCCCTTTTTTCATTATTATTATTATTATTATTATTACTATTACTATTATTATTATTATTATTATTATTATTATTATTATTATTATTATTATTATTATTATTATTATTATTATTATTATTATGCAAGTGGATCTAGATTCTTGAAGGTTGTTTCTGGAGAGAGAAAAATATATCTCATATGGGGGACTTCAGTTCAGGACTGTGTGCATTTGTTGAATTCTCTTAGCCAGCTGTTATAAAATATTTAAGCATCTGAGATATTTTTTTTACTAAGAGATGCCTTCAAACAGAGAACTGTTCTGCCCCAGCTACAGACTCCAAAGAACACAGCACACACAAAGTCTGTAAAAAACTTAAATTTACTAAAATAACTGAGTCTTTTCCAAACAAAGGCTGTTAATAAACTTTCTTAACAGCCTACAAGAAACCAAAGATAAAGTAATCACAATTTTACTAGGGTTGGCAGAAAGCCCAGAAGCCATTTGCAGAGAATCCAGACGCGAAGGAGAATGAACTAAAGTTGTTCCCTACAATTTGCTTCAGTCGGCGTTCCTCCTTAAATAGGCTAAGGGAGTGGCCCCAAGCCTTACTCTCGAGGAGACCTCCTTCTGAGGAGCCACTCCTGCCTTTTGGCAGCTCTGCGTGCCTGTGCATCGAGAAGAGGCTCCTCCTCTTCATCCTCTTCACTTAAAGGAGCTTCTGGAGGTTCTGAAGGCCCTGGCTGAATCCCTGCCTCTGGCACCACATCTTCTCCAGCCTCCTCATTGTCTGACTTGAGTGCCAGCTGCACAGGCTGCTGGCGCAGCACCACACTAGCCTCCTCGCTGTCAGAATCATCTACAATCCACACAGGCCACTGACAGGCCACAACAAGAACAACTTTTGAACTCTCTAAACAAAACATTGCTTCCATTCTTTGCCCCTGAAAGTATGCCTCGTTTTTGAATGATATGATTTTGTTTCCTTTGTTTAGATTTTAATTGTTCCTTAATTTCGAAGATGGTCCTACATTATGATTAAAATCAAGTCAAGGTTATGCAAGAGACAAAAATAATCGATATAGCAATGATCAGCAATAGCACTTCGACTTATATACCGCTTCACAGGGCTTTTACAGCTCTCTCTAAGCAGTTTACACAGTCAACATATTTCCCCCAACAATCTGGGTCTTCATTTTACCCACCTGGGAAGGATAGAAGGCTGAGTCAACCTTGAGCCTGGTGAGATTCGAACTGTCAAATTGCAGGCAACCAGCAGTCAGCAAACATAGCCTGCAGTACTGCATTCTAACCACTGCACCACCTCGGCTCTTACCTTATATAGAGTAATGTTCTACCATAATGTTCTATATCAGGGATGTCAAACACAAGGCCAGTGAGTCGGATCCAGCCCACAATGTGGGCAGAACCGGCCTGCGGGGACATCCTGGAAAATGAAGGGGGCCGGCCCATATCACTTCGGCCCAGTCTACCCAATGCGGAGAGGTCCACCCAATGCAAAGAGGCAACATCGGGCCAACATGACTTCTACCCAAAGCAAGGAAGAAACATCGGGCCAGCGTGGCTTTGGCCCAGTCTACCCAGTGTGAAGAGGAAACATGCCAGCAGTTTGGGGAGTGGCATCAAGCTAGCCATGCCCACACAATTGGCCACACCCACCAGGTTGGCCATGTCTGGCCGCCCCCCCCCCCCCCCCGAGGTCAACCACACCTCTGATGCAGCCTTCAATGAAATTGAGTTTCACACCCCTGTTCTATATGATGCTGCCATTGGTCAAATAAAGTATAATGATTGTATCAGTGGTGGGATTCAAATTTTCTTACTACTGGTTCTGTAGGCATGGCTTGGTGAGCATGGGAAGGGAAGGATACTGTAAAATCTCCATTCCCACCTCACTCCGGGGGAAGGATACTGTAAAATCTCCATTCCCACCCCACTCTGGGGGAAGGATACTATAAAATTTCCATTCCCAATCCACTCCAGGGGAACGGATACTGTAAAATCTCCATTCCCAATCCACTCCAGGGGAAGGATATTGTAAAATCTCCATTCTCACCCCACTCCAGGGGAAGGATACTGTAAAATCTCCATTCCCAATCCACTCCAGGGGAAGGATCTTGTAAAATCTCCATTCCCACCCCACTCCAGGGGAAGGATACTGTAAAATCTCCATTCCCACCACACTCCAGGGGAAGGATACTGTAAAATCTCCATTCCCACCTCACTCCGGGGGAAGGATACTGCAAAATCCCCATTTCCCCCCAAATCAGCTGTGACTCAGGAGGCAGAGAATAGATGGGGGTGGGGCCAGTCAGAGGTGGTATTTACCAGTTCTCCGAACTACTCAAAATTTCTGCTACCGGTTCTCTCTCTCTCTCTCTCTCTCTCTCTCTCTCTCTCTCTCTCTCTCTCTCTCTCTCTCTCTCTCTCTCTCCCTCCCTCCCTCCCTCCCTCCCTCCCTCTCTCTCTCTCTCTCTTTCTCTCCCTCTCTTTCAACAAAGCAATCAATGCAACATGTAATCTATCAGCAAAGATAATAATTTTAAAAGGCAAATATTTATGGAAATAGAGGTGTTTTTCCATCTGCCTTTTAAAACTGAGTCTGTGTGCTTCTCCCTTTTCAAAGTTTCCTGATAAATGTGAGTTTTCAAAAGTTCTTAATTATCTGCAAATTGTCATTTAGAGCCAAATAATTAGAAGAAGCATTTAAATGAGAGGAAGCTGTTAGACCTGCCCTGAGATAAAACACATTGTCAGGCATATTAACTGGTAAACACAATCTTATTGGATGTTGGATAAAAATATTCTAGTTTACAGTAGGTCACATTTATGCTGTCTTTTTAAAAACGCGAAAATAAATACACTGCTTAAGCAGGTGCTGTCAAAGTTTCCCTGACCTTTATCTTCCAAACAAGCAAACTGCAAAATGAAAGAATAGTATCAAGCGGCTGCAATTAAAACCGAGCACCTTATTGTATTAAAAATAAAATAGCTAATTCCTGTAAAATGTAACAGGTTCATACAATTGAAAGGAAACCAAAAAGTCCAATTAAAGAGGATAAGCGGGATTTTTTTTTTTTTTTTTTTTTTGGAGAGGGCTGAAACTAGTTAATAAATTTGGGGAGGGGTTGAAAGCAGGTAAAAATCTTTTTTTAAAAAAGCATTTGTATGCTACACACCAAGGCAGCTCCATTCCCATTTGATGCCAGTCCTATTTCAATTCCATGTCAAGCCAGCCCCTAACTCTCTCCGGAGAAAGAAACTAACCCGTGTTCACAAATAAACCATGTAAATTTAGCAGGTTCTGCTTAGGCTTGTTTTGCCTGAACTGGTTCCATTTTCGTTTTTCTTCTTTTCTTTTTTTTTTTTTTTTGAAAAAAACAATCTGTATTCCAGATTATTTCCGCAATTCACAAAAGAAAAGGAAAAAAAAAAAACACACTCATAGCTTCTTCAAGAAGATAATTTAATATTGACTACATCCTAGCTGCTTCAGCAAATCTTTGATTCTGATGGTGTAAATTATAATTAAAATATATACGATAGAACGTACGTTTTCAATAGACAAATCTCTATCGCAGTAGCTTCGATTGCTTTGAGGACACTTATAAGATACTATCAAAAATCCCACATAAATCCCACTGACCTAGAACAATAGCCTTCTCCTACCTCATCAACTATAGTATCAAAATCTGCATTCCAGAGCTTGGAAAATAAAATAAGGTGATCAAGTTTAATATCATTGATGCTTTGATGTGTTTGTCATCTGCACCTCTATTTGGTTTGGTTCTGCAACCCAACAAGACAGACACAGACTTCAGAGTCAAAAAGAGGGCTGTGAAAATATTTACAGACCCCTCACATCCTCGACATAAACTGTTTCAACTCCTACCCTCAAAATGACACTATAGGGCACTGCACACCAAAACAACTAGACACAAGGACAGTTTTTTTCTGAACGTCATCATTCTGCTAAACAAATAATTCCCTCAACACTGTCAAACTAATCTTTAAGTCTGCATTACTATTAATCTTCTCGTCGTTCCTATCACCCATCTCCTCCCACTTATGGCTACATGACTGTAACTTGTTGCTGTATCCTTACGATTATATTGATTGTTTCCTAGTATCTTTTGATTGCTTATTTGTACTGTATGACTATCATTAAGTGTTGTACCTTACGATTCTTGATGAATGTATCTTTTTCTTTTTATGTACACTGAGAGCACCAAAGACAAATTCCGAGTGTGTCCAATCACATTTGGCCAATAAAGAATTCTAATCTAATCTAATTTTTCAGAATTGTACCGAATATCAATAATCACTAGACAGTCATTCTGAATACCAAAGCTGTGCATTTACTTGAATTCTGAAAGATTGTTTTTAAATCCCTGTAAACAGATGGGGCTTAGTTGCACAGGAGAGCAAACGCTCTAGTATCTGTTGCATTGTCGAAGTAACTAATAAGAGCACAGAATGTTATTGTGCGTAAATAGCGACACATACGACATTCATGGAAGAAGGTCACAAATAAAACTCACAATTCATTTCTGGGGGAGGGAGGGAGACTCATTCTTGAACTCATGAGCTCAGCAGGACTGTAAGGTAACCTGGTGAGTTCAAAAAAGAAGCATGTGGCAAGCCATTTGCTTATTCTTGCCAAGGAAATTACACGGATGTGTACATAAAGTCAGCAGGGGACAAGCGTAAGTGAAAGGATAATTTACTGTTATGAATTTACCTATCAGCTGTAGCCAGGATAAGCTTCTGGGGCAGGACAAGGCTCACATTCAAATGCTACACCCATAGTCATTCCCCTGGATCACTACACGACTTTCCCTGTCTAGAGAATAGAATAGAATAGAATAGAATAGAATAGAATAGAATAGAATAGAATAGAATAGAATAGAATAGAATAGAATAGAATAGAATAGAATAGAATAGAATAGAATAAGAAATAATGGAACAGAACAATATAATAGAATTAGAAAGAATGGAATGGAATAGAATGGAATAGAATAGAATAGAATAGAATAGAATAGAATAGAATAGAATAGAATAGAATAGAATAGAATAGAATAGAATAAGAAATAATGGAACAGAACAATATAATAGAATTAGAAAGAATGGAATGGAATGGAATGGAATGGAATGGAATAGAATAGAATAGAATAGAATAGAATAGAATAGAATAGAATAGAATAGAAGAGTAGAGTAGAGTAGAGTAGAGTAGAGTAGAGTAGAGTAGAGTAGAGTAGAGTAGAGTAGAGTAGAACAAACCAGAACAGAACAGAGCAGAGCAGAGCAGAGCAGAATAGAATAGAAGAGTATAGAATTCTTTCTTGGCCAAGTGTGATTGGACGCACAAGGAATTTGTCTTGGTGCATACGCTCTTGGAGTACATAAAAGAAAAGATACATTCGTCAAGAATCGTAAGGTACAACACTTAATGATAGTCATAGGGTACAAAGAAGCAATCAAATCATACTAAGATACAATATAAATTGTAAGGATACAAGCAACAAAGTTACAGTCATACAGTCATAAGTGGGAGGAGATGATTGATAGGAACAATGAGAAGATTAATAGTAATAGTAATGTAGATTTAGTGAATAGTTTGACAGTGTTGAGGGAAGATGAGGAGGATTAACCAGTATTTGGCAGGACTTTAAAAGTTCTGCTTTGATGCCTTCACACGTTCCCAGATCTTCACCTCTGTATATGTTTACTTCTCTTTATCACATTCTCGTCATATGCTAAACAATAACTGCTGAAAGGCACATGATTCAAGTTTGTTTTTGATCTTTTTTTTTTTTTTTGCTTCATTCAGAAGTTTAATGTAGAGTTTCCATCCAGGGCTGTGGATGGGTTAGAATAGCAATAGCAGTAGCAGTAGCACTTAAACTTACCGTGTTTTCCCCAAAATAAGACTCTGTCTTATATTTTTTTGAACCCCGAAATAAGCACTTGGCCTTATTTTCAGGGAGGTCTTATTATTTGGGGGCATGTGGCGCAAGATGGGGCTCCTCTTGCCGTGTTACCCGATTTCCAGCTCTGTCTCCCTAACCCTAACCAGAGAAAATGGCAGGGACCGACTGCATTTAAATATTTTCAGGAAGGGCTTATTTTTGGGGAGGGCTTATTTTTGGGGAGGGCTTATTTTCAAGGAGGCCTTATTTTTGGGGAGGGCATACTTTGGAGTGGCTTATTTTAGCGCATGCGCTCAAAAGCCCGATTGGGCTTATTATCAGGGGATGTCTTATTTTCAGGGAAACACGGTATGCACCGCTTCATATTGCTGTACAGCACTCTCTGAGCAGTTTACAGAGTCAGCATCTCACCCCCAACACTCTGAGTCCTCATTTTATCAAATTTGGAAGGATGGAAGGCTGAGTCAACCTTGAGCCAGTCAGAATCGAACTCCTAACAGTGAGCAGAGTTATCCTGCTGTGCCACCACAGCTCTTGATATGTCCCAGGGACCAGTTCAGGGGTGAAATCCAATTTTTTTTACTACCGGTTCTGTGGGTGTGGCTTGGTGGGCATGGTGTGACTTGGTGGGCATGGCTTGGTGGACGTGGCAGGGAAAGGATACTGCAAAATCTCCATTTCCTCCCCACTCCTGGGGAAGAATATTGCAAAATCTCCATTCCCACCCCATTGTGGGGCCAGCCAGAGGTGGTATTTGCCGGTTCTCCGAACTATTCAAAATTTCCACTACCGGTTCTCCAAACTGCTCAAAATTTCTGCTACCGGTTCTCCGAACTGCTCAAAATTTCCGCTACCGGTTCTCCAGAACCTGTCAGAACCTGCTGGATTTCACCCCTGGACCAGTCCAATATTGTCCCAATGCTGGCCAATACTTTTACCAGAATGGCTCTCAGCTACCTTATAGCAACACCCAAAGAGGAGAATCCAGCACACGAATGCCAGAGAACCACTTAAAAGCAAACCCATCATGTAAAACCAATGTTGATAAGAGCACAGAAGATGGACACATTATCCGATTGCACAAGGGCAGATATTTATACCGTGCAACAATACAACATAATAAGACCATCTGAACAATCAGCCTAGTAAAAGGAAGGAATCCTATTTTCATTTATACATATATATATATATATATATATATATATATATATATATATATATATATATATATATATATATATATATATATATATATATATATATATATATATATATATATATATATATATATATATATATATATATATATATACACAAGCCTAAATCACTTTGGGATTCATTTAAATAGCTGACTTTGTTAAGGTGGTTAATTGATTGGGTGCCAGCTATTAGCCTTTTGAGAGGAACTGTCTGTGACACACTTCCTCCACTATTGTGTCTCAGTTGATATTATAATGATAAATGAGACCTGATTACATAGCATTTTCAGCAGCGCTGATTTACATATTTGCGGAAATCTGTTGGGATTGGGTTTTTATAGCTCCAGTAATTTGTAGGCTTTTGACATTGCTTTGGGATAACTTGTCTAATTGCCGTTCCCTCCTGATCAGAGTCGAGGCTGTGTCAACGGTGACTTGCCATGGTCATCAAACTGCACAATTGCTGGATGAGTTCTCTGTGTTTTGAGCTTGTCATTGAAACTTCCTTCCAGAGTTTCAACTTATTACCAACTCAAGAGAATGAAGCTGGGGGAGAGAATAGGAAAAAGGAAATTTCCTGACGTATGTGGGAAAGGCTTGCAAAGTAATGCTCTTGACTTGTGGTGGGATGCTGCTGGTTTAACAACCAGTTCGGTGAGTGCATGCTTTGCGCGCACATGTGTTTAAAGCGCTTGCGCATAGTGCTGAAAATGGAGCATTTAGAAGCTCAGCTGCTTACCTTCCAAGTCAGCAACGGTAAGTAGAACAGTGAGGGGGGGAATCAGCTGTGCTGCGCAATTGAGATGAGCTAGAAAGCAGGAAATAAAGGACAGGATGGGGAGGGGGGCAGCTGATTGTTGGAGCTACCGGTTCGTCCGATCCGGTCTGAACTGGCTGAATGACACCTCTGCTTTTGACTCATGAATAACAATGAGTAGTGGTGAAGCGGCTGATTTACTTAAATGGCCAGGTTCCTTAAGTCTCTTTACTTCAAACCACTGCAAAATCCAATGTCAAATCAGATAAACACAATCCTCCCCTTTCCTCTGCACCAGTGGTGGGTTCCTAAGTTCGGCCCGGTTCGGCCAAGCCAATAGTGGTGACAATATGACGTCACCGAACTGGTTCTTTTTATTCGGGAGCTGCCCGCCACCGTGTTATTCTTACCTTTTATTTGGCCCCGCCCCCAATCTATTCGCTGCCTCCCAAGCCCCAGCTGATCAGCTAGAAAGAAAAAAAACTGTTTAAACTCTTGCCGCGGGGCTTCAAGGGGCTGCCGTACAGCTGATCAGTGTTAAAAGGAAGTGTGTTGGTAGACCAGTGCCTCCAAAAACAAATGAGTAGACCAATGCCTCCAAAAACAAACGAGTAGACCAGTGCCTCCAAAAACAAATGGGTAGACTGGTGCCTGGTAGATCGATGCCTCCAAAAACAAATGAGTAGACCGGTGCCTCCAAAAACAAATGAGTAGACCGATGCCTCCAAAAACAAATGAGTAGACCAGTGCCTGGTAGACCAGTGCCTCCCAAAACAAATGAGTAGACCAGTGCCTCCAAAAACAAATGGGTAGACCAGTGCCTGGTAGAATGGTGCCTCCAAAAACAAATGAGTAGACCGGTGCCTCCAAAAAACAAATGAGTAGACCGGTACAGCTCTGCAAGCAGTTAAAAGCCTGGTAGACCAGTACCTCTGCTAAATCCTAAAGAATTGTCACATGACCATCAAACTACACCCACAAAATAAGCCACGCCCACAGAACCAGTAATAAAAAATTTTAGAACCCACCCCTGCTCTGCACCTTGTAACATCAACAACTGTCATTTCTCTCCATTGTGACATGTCTTCATTCCATGTTTTAATATAATTGTTTTTGAAATGATGGTCAATAATTTGTAATACAATGCAACCCTAGGCTGCATCAATAGAGGGATAGATCATGTGTTAGTTAGATTAGTACTTTACCGCTTTATAAAGCCTTAATAAGACCACACTTGGAAGATAGCATTAAACTAGCTCCCTTCCAACTCTGTTATTCTATGTTCTATAATAATAACATAACACTTAGACTTATATACTGCTTCACAGTGCTTTACAGCCCTCTCTAACAGTTTACAGAATCAGCATCTTGCCCCCAACAATCTGGGTCCCCATTTTACCCACCTCGGAAGGATGGAAGGCTGAATCAACCTCGAGCCCCTAGGAATCGAACTCCTGGAGTGAGCTGTGAGTTAGCCCTGCAGTACTGCATTCTAACCACTGTGCCCCTACGACTCTTATGGTTATTTTAGGAGTTCGATAACATACAATTCAGGTTTATCAGAGTGATCCTCAGATATTCTTCTTTCTTCTCAATCTTCTCAGAAATGTTTCCCACACCCACCCACCCCAAAAAAATATCTCATAAATCCAATCTAAAACTAAGGACCTCGATACCATTCCTTGCATCATACACATAAAATCTCAACAATGAATTGGGATTATATATGACCCATGAAAATTCTGCAGGATGTGCAAATTCACGTGGCTGGTGACTCTCTTAACCCTAGTGCAGGGGTCAGCAACCTGCGACTCTGGAGCCTCATGTGGCTCTTTCACCCCTCTGCTGCGGCTCCCTGTCACTCAAAATATGCGTCACAACCACCAACGTGCGACACCCGCCGTCATGTGATTTATTGAGTTTTTCAACCCCCGGTAGTCCAACCATGGATAAATCCAAGAAAAGAAAAGTTTCAGAAGAAAACAGAACATTTAATTCAACTACATATGCTAGTTTTGTGGCCTCTCAAGAAATAGTCAGGCACGGGAAGGGTTTTGTGGCTCCCGGTGTTTTCTTTTCTGTGGGAAACAGGTCCAAATGGCTCTTTGAGTGTTTAAGGTTGCAGATCCCTGCCCTAGTGATAGTTGGGAGCACGTTCTTCTCACCAGCATGAGTAATATCACAATTTTTCAGAAGAGCTTCATGTCTCAGCGCTAACAGTCAAGGTACTAATTTGTTTGCTTGCCAGGGTGCAGTGACAGTAATACCATCTTCTCAAAAGCAACTCATCTGCAGGGGAACTAAATACGGAAGAAGAAGAAAAAAACCCAAATTTCATTCAGACCTCAGAAGTTGAAATATCCTTTTGCTGATTAACTATAATAGCAGGGTAAAGCTGCAAACTGCATTTTAAAGGAGTCAGGATTCACCTGATTAAGTGATGAAAGGCCATCTACAAATGGAGCTGTAAGCCCCTTTTTCACAAATCATACTTCAGCACTCTTATTCATTGTAACCAATCATTTTTATATCTCGGCTGCAGTATTTACTCGCATTATCAATAATCTGGTTTAGCCCCTCATCATCTTGTTACATTTCAGTTGGAGTCTATTGCTTCGAAATTACTGGTCTTCTCGTGCAATTTGGTTTAACTCAGTATCTTACATTACATTCTCACACTTATGAAGACTGTGTCATTTTCAAAAGTTATGTCCCCACGCTGAGATCTCGGCAACATTATATCTGTTTTATTTTGCCTTTTTTTCTCCCTCACAATTGACTGTGCTCAGCGGTGAAATCCCTCCCGGTTCTATCCGGCTCGCTGAACCGGTAGCACCGGCGATGGGAGGCTCCGCCCACCCACCGGGACGTCATTATGTCCCGTTTCTTTACCATCTGCACATGCACAGAAAGTTCTGCACATGTGCAGTAGAGGTGCACGTGTGCATAGCACACATGCGCGCTCCTGCACGCTCCCGTTCCCGAACTGATAGCGAAGGGAAGTGGATTTCACCGCTGACTGTGCTTCCTGCTTAAGCTTAGCGTGGACCTCAAATGAGTCTCATCAACTTTTCTGAATAGTCCCATGTAATGGTCTTAATCATTAGTATTAGCCTCAATTAAGATGGGCAACATGTATTTCATGGAAATGAGATAGATCCCACAGTTAAATCTTAAGCTTTTTGGTATAAAGCCCATGAATTAATTTCTAGGGGCTAATTTAAGGAGATTTATTTTGATAAACCACCTTTCTTTTTAATCCAGGCTACTAGCACAAAAATATCCTCTTCTTCCTTTATGTGAAAATATTCCAGAGGTGGTGTGGATAGCAGATAGCTTTACGCAATGGAAGGAATGGGTGGACAAAGGGACACTAAAGATGGACAAAATTCAGCAGTCCATCTGCATTTAAAAGAAAAAGGCCACTCTTTTGAAGACAGCAAAGTCTATATTTTGGACAGAGAGGACTGCTGGTTTGAAAGACGGCTCACAGAGGCCATCTACATAAAGATTGAACAGCCCTCTTTTAACAAAGGGGGAAGGGATACGACACTACCTACCATATTTTTTGGAGTATAAGACACTCCAGAGTATAAGACGCACATTAGATTTTGGGGAGGAAAACAAGGGGAAAAAAATTCTGCCTCTGCCTACCGACATCGATCTGTATTCATCTGGCTAGCATCCTTGCAGCAAACAGCGAAAAGCCTGGTCAGCTTCAGCATGTTATTGCAGCCCGATTCAGCCCGAACAGCTGATTGGCAGTTGGTTCGGCCTCACGGAATGCTGCCAATCAGCTGTTCCAGGCTGCGGGGATCGCCACAGCCCATCGCCGCCTCCGCGCATCATGTTTTTGGCCTCTGCACGCTCTGTTTTAGACCCATTCTAGACTGCGGGGATTGCCACAGCACATCACTGCCGATCGCCGCCTCTGCACATTGTGTTTTTGGCCTCCGCACATCCCATTTTTGGCCTCTGCACATTACATTTTTGTCCAGTTCCACACCTGGAACTGGCCAAAAATGCGACGCGTGGAGGCCAAAAATGTGACACGCAGAGGCCAAAAACACAATGCATGGAGGCAGTGATCAGCAGCAATGTGTTGTGACAATCTCTGCAGTCTAGAATGGGTCTAAAACAGAGCGTGCAGAGGCCAAAAACATGATCCACGGAGGCCAAAAATGGCCAAAGGGTGGGCGCCAGCAGGCGGGCAGGGCTTTGGCAATATTGGATGTATAAGACGCAGAGACATTTCCACTCACTTTTTTGTGAGGGGGGAAGTGCGTCTTATACTCTGAAATGTACAGCATCTCCTGTTTACAACACAATCCTTTCAGCAGTTCCAAGAAGGCTCCACACCCATTTGTACTATTTAGGTGACCCTGAGGGCACAGATATACCTCCAAGTGGCCTCAACAACTCTCAGAAAGAGTGCTAACAACCAGATGACTGCAAGGTGTATAAATCCATTCTCCACCATTCAATCAGAACTGAATAAGCTTTTTGGATGAGAAGTGAAAGGTCTTCAAGGAAAAATAAAGAAAATCCAGGTGCCTTTTAGAAAAAGCACCATTGGAACAACCGTGACCTAGATGACTGAGAATCTCCATAGACAAGAGATACTAAAGATGGGAGAATAATTTTGATGAGGAAGGCTCCTTGAGGCTGGTGCTTATTTGAAAGGGGGATGGATTGATATATACAGGAAACAAATAATGTCAGAAAAACCTAAAGTCCATCTACAGTTAAAGATAAAGGTAAAGGTTCCCCTCGGACATATGGGCTAGTCGTTCCCGGCTCTAGGGGGCGGTGCTCATCTCCATTTCAAAGCCAAAGAGCCAGCACTGTCCGAAGACATCTCTGTGATCATGTGGCCGGCATGACTAAATGCCAAAGGGGCATGGAATGTTGTTATCTTCCCACCAAAGGTGGTCCCTATTTTTCTACTTGCATTTTTTATGTGCTTTCGAACTGCTAGGTTGGCAGAAGCTGGGACAAGTAACGGGAGCTCACCCCATTACGCGGCACTAGGGATTCGAACCGCTGAACTGCCGACCTTCTGATCGACAGGCTCAGCATCCTAGCCACTGAGCCACCATGTCCCCTCATCCACAGGTAAGAGCCTGCAATAAAATCAGTATTCTGGTAAGCACATTTTTTAGTACAAAATCTAAAAAGTGTGCCGCTGAATTTTCTTGGGGTTGATCTGGGTGTCTGCATGTCTGGGATCCCATATTTTCATTTTAAAACAAAGTTACTTCATTCTTTTTTTTTTTTTTCTGAAAAAAAATATCTGAATGATATCAGTTTAATTCCACGCTTGCATTTTTCTGAAAGCCGAAATGCGTTTAGTCGTTTTTAAAAAATAGCACAAAAATGTGAATGAAAACATTCGCAAATACAAATACACAGTCGTTATCCTTGGCAGTTTCTTCAAATTAATTTTCGTTTGTCCTTCATATGTTTACAGCTAAGGCCTTCTCCCACTTCATCCAAGAAGACTTGTTAAATGGCAGTTAAATATATTAGCTGGCTGACCTTTCTGACCTTAAAAGGCCTTTATCGGCTTTGTAAGGATGTGAATTTTTCAATTGCTTGTCCTTCCATTAATAAATCACTTTATTAAACAAAGGAATCCTGGAATGATGTAAGATTTCAAGCATCGGTGGGCAACCTGAGAATATAAATGTGAATCTCTGGGATAAATTAAAGTTCATTACTCCCACATTGTCAACTACAGCAAAGAGATACGTCTTTCTTCATTTTAAACTTCCTTTTTTTACCACTTTCAGGACTACCAATAGCATGAAAAGGTTGAGGGCTCAGTTTGACTGTCATCAGGAACTCAAGTTCTTAGAGTAGACCCATATTTTGGCTTTCGTAGAGTTCAAAGAAAACTTGAAGATTTCTGAAGAGCGAGATAGTCACTATACCACCTTATCTCCAAAAAATATAGCTCCTTCCTGCTTGCCTGCCTTCCTTCCTTCCTTCCTTCCTTCCTTCCTTCCTTCCTTCCTTCCTTCCTTCCTCCTTCCCTCCCTTCCTCCCTTCTTCCTCCCTTTCTCTATCCTTTGTTTCTTCTTTCCTTCCTTCCTCCTTCCGCCTCCCCTCCCCTCCCTTCTTCCTCCCTTTCTCTATCCTGTTTCTTCTTTCCTTCCTTCCTTTATTCCTTTCTCTTCCCCCCTCCATCCATCCCTCCCTTCTTCCTCCCTTTTCTCTAGCCTTTATTTACTTTGTTTCTCCCTCTCTTTTTCCTTCCATTTTTCTATCCTTTATTTTCTTCCTTCTTTCCTTCCTCCCTCCTTCCCTCTCTCTCCCTCTCCCTCTCTTCTTTCTTCCTTTTCTCTATCTTTTGTTTCTTCCTTCCTTCATCCTTCCCTCCCTCTCTTCTTCCTTCCTTTTCTCTATCCTGTGTTCCTTCCTTCCTCCCTCCCTCCCTCCCTCCCTCCCTCCTTCCATCTTCCTTCCTTTTCTCTATCCTTTATTTTCTTTGTTTCTTCCTTCCTTCCTCCCTCCCTCTCTTTTTCCTTCCTTTTCTCTATCCTTTATTTCCTTTGTTTCTTCCTCCCTCCCTCCTCCTTCCTTCCTTCCTTCCTTCCTTCCTTCCCTCCCTCCTGGAAGACTCTTGGAATAAATAATGCATTTCCTTACTTTCTTCCAGATTATATATGCACAACCATCCCTTCCCTCATTTAGTTTAGTTTAGTTTAGTTTTTATTGAATTTGTATACCGCCCTACTCCCGAAGGACTCAGGGTGGTGAACAGCCATAGAATAAAACATATAAATACAAAATTTAAAATAGAATGGAGAACTTTGTGCTTGGTTTTACCTCCAGATTTTCCTCACACAATTTACGATTTCTCTTGGTGCCATTAAAATGTGTATTACAAAACACAGACACAGGATATTCAGGACAAACTTTACAAAGGCAGCAATAGGAAGCAGGAGTTAGTATGATTATCCTCTGCTCTTTTATTGCCAACACAACTTCTTTTCAGCGCTCACACATGCATTTTCAGCTTTAATCGGATTTGGAGGAAGATTGGATGAAGGATTTCTTAAAAAAAAACACACACACAAAAACAACCCAATCCCAACAGGATTGCAAGTTGGAGAAAAGAAGAAAAAAAATATTAGCCCATTGAGCTAAAAACTAGGAACAATCAAAGTCTGTGCATGAGACAGAGAGTGACAAAGGACATGTTTTTAGGGTAAATTTACTCTGCAAGACAAAATAAAAAAAAATAGAAGGCTAAGAAGAAGAAACACCTGTCATTCTAAACACAATTTCGGACGTATTATCTTAGATCTATTTTTGCCAGCCTCTCTGTGTTTCCTCTGGCCACCTGTCCTCTAAAAGTACACTTTCCTTTTCTTAAAAAAATTCAAATGGATTCCTTTGATAAGTGATAGGTAAAATCCCTCCTCCCCTTGGCCAATAATGGGTTGGGGGGGACAATCCAGAGTTAATAATCTGCCAATCTACTGGAGGAGCCCTTGCCCTTTGTTTCTTGCCTGCATGAGAAAAACAAACGGTGTCTCTTGCATTAAATTACTTTTAAGAATCCTCTCTTCTGGGAAGTCTTTGACACACACACACACACAATTCAGCTTTAAAAAAAAACGAGAAATTCTAAGCTTGGAGCTTTGGGCTAGGGAAGAGATTTCACAGTAGAATGAAGAAAGGTAAACTAATAGGAGCTAGTAATAGGGAAGGTAAATTAAAGGAAATGACACTGATAATTAATTTCAAGGCGGAAAGCTGGATTTAGAATTGCCACCTTCCTGCCTTGCAGTGCAATGTATGTATTGGTATGCAATGCAATATGCTGTTGGCCAAACTGAATTTCTTTATTTTATTTTTTTTCCTCTTCCCTGCTATTCTTTAGGAGAATGTCTGTAATTTTACTATGGGGAAAGGAAGACAAATAGGAAGGGAGAGGGAGAAGGAGATGGAAGGGAGGGAGGAGAGGGAAGAAAGAAGGAGGGAGGGAGGGGAGAGAGGGAGGATAAGAGGAAAGGAAGGAGAAAAGAAGAAAGGGATGAAGGGGAGGGAAGAAGAAAGGGAAGGAAAGGAGGGAGGGAGGGAGGGTGGAAAGAAGGAGAAGGAGAAGATCCTCCTTGTTGGTGCTGTAGGAAGTTAGCACCCATGCCTCTCCTAGGAAAATGAGATATTTTAGGAAATATTAAAAGGGCAGAATATTTCCCCTAAAAGGGAGGCAGAAACTCAGCCATCCCCCTCCCCACCTTTGTCAATGGGCCATTAAGGCCTGGGCCAGTCTTATTTATTTATTCTACATAACAAAGATCTACCTCCTTCAGGCAGAGCCATAGTAGGAATTTCATTACATCATCACCCAGCAAGGCTCAACCAAGCTTGGGACTCAAAAACATAACCTACAAAGTTACCCCTGCATGACCCCATGGGAGTCTGACAACCAATCACAGTACAAGCTCAAATTCAAAAGCCCAGAGAGGGTATAAAACTCAGGCATTCTCAGCATCTCTGCCCATTTTTTCCCCAGGACCTCAAACCATGTGGTCCTGTCCACCATTAAAAACCATCTTTTCAAGCAGTCACCATGTTTCCAGTGTCTTTTTCCCCACTTGGAACTGAAGCCAGAAGGATATTTCTTCCAACAGTGCTTTATGTGTACCTTATAACATAACTCAGCTCCATGTTGAATTCCAAACAATTTATGAAACATTTATTTATTTATTTGTTTGTTTGTTTGTTTGTTTGTTTGTTTGTTTATTTATTTAATTAATTTATATGCCGCCCTTCTCCCGAAGGACTCAGGGCGGCTTACAAAGAAAACATTCAACAATTCAAAAATTACATAAAAATTAAAATCCAATTCAAATTAATTAAAATTATTTCAATGTAAAAATCCCCCAACGGATCAGCCCATTTGATAAAAGAGCCACGTCTTCAGTTCGCGGCAGAAGGAGAGGAGGTCGGGGGCTGTCCTAAGCCCGGTGGGCAAGCCGTTCCAGAAGGTCGGCGCTCCCACAGAGAATGCTCTTCCCCTGGGGGCCGCCAGCCGACATTGTCTGACTGACAGCACCCTGAGGAGGCCCGCTCTGTGGGAGCACACGGGACAATGGGAGGATGGCAGGAGATGATCCTGCAAGTATCCCAGGCCTAAGCCATGTAGGGCTTTATAGGTGAGCACCAGCACCTTGAAACGGACCCGGAGGACCACCAGCAGCCAGTGCAGCTCATGCAGGAGAAGTGTCACATGGGAGTAACGAGAAGCCCCCTAACAACCCACGCGGCTGCATTCTGGACTAGCTGTAGCCTCCGGGTGCATCCCAAGGGCAGCCCCATGTAGAGGGTGTTACAGTAGTCTAACTGAGAAGTAACAAGGGTGGGAGTGACCGTGGCGAGGGCATCCCGGTCTAGGAAAGGGCACAACTGGCGCACCAGGCATACTTGCACCTGGAGGCTCCAACTGGTCCAGAATGCGGCCACACGGGTGATCACAGGAGCGACATGGCGCTCCCATATAACACCTCTCCTGCGAGAGCTGCACTGGCTCCCGGTGGTGCGCTTCAAGATGTTGGATCTCACCTTTAAAGCGCTCCATGGCTTAGGGCCAGGGTATTTACGAGACCGCCTTCTGCTACCGATAACCTCCCACCGGCCAATACGCTCTCACAGAGAGGGCCTCCTCAGGGTGCCGTCAGTCAAGCAATGTCGGCTGGCGGCCCCCAGGGGGAGAGCCTTCTCTGTGGGAGCAGCCGCCCTCTGGAACGAGCTACCTCCCGGAATACGGCTGATTCCGGATCTCCGCACTTTCCGTAAGGCCCTGAAGACGTTTTTATTTCAGCAAGCCGGCCTGGCCTAATTAGGTTTTAGGGGTTAGTTTTTTAATTGTATTGCTAGGGGTTTTAAATTGGGGCGGCTGTTTAATTTAATTTATTTTTAATTATTTTAACTTTTATATTGTATGGTATTTTAATTCTCGGCTGTTCACCGCCTTGAGTCCCTATGGGGAGAAGGGCGGGATATAAATTTAATAATAAATAATAATTAAAAAAAAACTTGTGCGAAGGCCCTCCTGGTCATGGCTGTCAGATGATCTTCTAAAGATAGCCATTAATCCAGGAAGACACCCAGATTGCGAACCTTTTCTGAGGGAGTGAGTATCTCCCCTCCTATCACAAGTGACGGGACCACTAGATCACGAGATACCGGCATCCACAGCCACTCAGTCTTAGATGGGTTGAGTCTGAGTCTGGAAGAGTCCCACTTCCAGGCAGCGGGACATCACGGAAAGGGCAAATAATAACTCGTGTAATAACTCTTTGTGAGGTTGCATCTTATAGAGTTTGGGGCTAAAATTCCCCAGGGTTAATCCTCTAATTTGTATTTTTAACCTGGGAGGAAACCGGGAACCAGTTTTGGAGTTCCCGTTAGCATTCTCATTAGCAATCTGGAAATATATGTTACTCAGGGGTTAGGGTTAGGGTTGATTTCCTCTTTGATTTCCAACCATGAATCTGAGGAACATATCTAGAATTTGGTATGTGGGTTGCTTTCCCCTTTAACTTCCTTTTTTTGGCAAAATGGCAATTTCAGGGTAATGAACAGGTTAGGTGTGTATGCCAAACTGAGCCAGGCTAAGATTCGATATTGGGATAAAACTCAAATATTAGAAATCCAAATCTTTGGTCAAGACAGAAGTGCCTCTTCCGTGCCAAGGTGCTGAGATGACAAACGGTATTTTACGTAGGTACAGAATTGTAAAAGGGCAAACTGACCCTAAACAGATACATCCTGTTGTTTAATGTTTATTACACCCCAAATGTCATGTAGATTCTAGAGAAGAAATACTGCTTCCCTTACTGTCCTCTTTACTGCTCGTGAGGCGCCTTTGAGCCCCTTATCTCCTTTTATTATGTCTTGAGCTCCGGAGCTGAGAACCTGAGCCTGTGGGAAAAGGGCTGTTACGTCTTTCCTAGAGATAGATTAAAGGGTAACTTCTACGTGTGAAATGTCGCACTCTTCGTAATAACTTTGCCTTTATACTGTATAAATATCTGGTCAAAATCAGCCATCTTTGTTCAGACCCTTCGCTGTCTTTGGACTGTTTGAACCTTGCGCAATAAATTCTTTCCTGCATTGAAGAGCTTGGCCTAGTTCCATCATTTTTCCTATAACAAAACTAATAATTAGGAAGGTGATATTTGCAGAGTACCTTCCGGGATCCATCAGCCAACCTCAAGACAGAAAGGGAGCATTGAATTAAATAATATTCAGAGGAAGCTTAACATTCCTTGCAGTTTCAGGATTTCCTACTAATGAAATTCTATGCATACTTACTCAAAGATAAGTTCCACTTTATTTGGTGCATCATACTTACTGGTGAATAACAAGTTTGGTCTGAATGAGCTACTTATAATACTGGAAATGCATGGTAACCGATAGTAATTTCACCTCTATGTGCTTAATGTGTATCTACTGCTACAAGTGTATTCTGTGACTCTCTCTGGGCTATGCCATGTTAAACTCTCTTCTTGCTCTGTACAGTGCATCAGATCCCTTTCACCAAATTACAAAATCAATACATAAGAGGTAAAGGGCATAAAAAGTTAATTCACCAAAAGTTGGCATCAATTGTCCCCGTTCCACTTCCTTGTTTTGTGATTCACATCAATCAGCACAGATCCTAAACTTAACTCAAGGGTTGGACCTACTCACTCTCAAGTACGCCAGGAACATAAAAAGTTAGCCAGAAATGGAGGTTTTTTTTGTTTTTTTTTAGCAGAATAGCCAACTGGATAGCCAGCAGAAGAGGCCAAATCTTGTCAAAATCGAGACCTTCTGAAATAAAACTGTTGTGTGTGGCACCTTCAGCCAAAATATAATAATAATACAATTGAAGGATTGACCTGCAGAACATTGTCTGCAATCTGTCTACGTAGACCAATAATTATTCCATTAGTAGCTATTTTGATCCTGGGGGAAAAAAATGAACACAGAATAATAGAGGTGGAAGAGACATTAGAGGTCTTCTAGTCCAACCCCCTGCTAAACCATTTCAGACAAGGGGCTGTCCGGTCTCTTCTTAAAGGCACCCACAACTTTTGAAAGAAAGTTATTCCATTGGTTAATTGTTCTCACCGTCAGGAAATTTGCCTTGATAGTACAGTGGTCTACGCACCCTGTTATTAAGACCAGCTGCCTGCAATTTCTGCTGGTTCGAATCTCTCCAAGGCTCAAGGTTGACTCAGCCTTCCATCCTTTCTAAGGTAGGTAAATTGAGGACCCAGTTTGTGGGGGCAATAAGCTGACTTTGTATAAATATACAAAAGGATGAAGGCTATTGCTTAACGCATTGTAAGCCGCCCTGAGTCTCCGGAGAAAGGCGGCATATAAACCAAATTTAAAAAAAAAAAATTCTCAGTTTTAGGAGGAATGGGAGTTGAACTCAGCAGAAAGCATTAATACCTAAAATCTATGCTGTATTGGTGGATCTTATTTTTACTGATGACAAGCTTGGAGACAAAATGGTCATGAAGAAAAACTTTTTCTCTCTCTCACTCACTCTTTCTATTTCTTTCATATCTAGAAAGATATCTAGATAGATAGATATCTAGATAGATAGTGATAATTGATAGATCAATTATCTCTATCAATTTTCTCTATCAATTATCAATATCTATCTATCTATCTATCTATCTATCTATCTATCTATCTATCATCTATCAGCTGTCTAGCTGTCTAGCTATCTCACCTGAGCTAGGACAGAGAAAGCGAGCTAGAGGCTGAAACAAATGTTGATTCTCCCCATCAATTCATTGATTCTCATGCTCTCATTTTACATGATTCTCATGTAAAAGTCACTCCCCTTTGGCTCTGTTTTGTTCTATGCATTCAAGGCACGGTACCCACCACTGTTTAGCTCTGCTTCCACATTGCATTTCAAAAGAGGTAAAAGTAGACCACACACAATTTTAAGTGCTCACCAGAAAGCCATAGCAGCCCATTCTATGAACATCCAGTCACTCTGATACCTGTCCTTCGTGGTGGCTTCACAAATGGACTTCTGACTTCATACAGAATAGTGACTCTCTTCTGATGTACAGTGAGTCAGAACTGTTGCATGCTGTAATCACATAATTACTGGTTGTGAGAATATTTAAGCAAAGCTTCTGTAATGTGTTCAGTTGCTGCTATGATCTGCTGTTGATGAGGAAGCTGCTATGTTATGCTGCCGTTGTGTATGAAGATGATGAGATGATGAAGCTGATATGATAAGCTACCATTGAGAGGAATTGCTATCTGCTAATCATTGTTTGATGGATCTGCAACCATCGTGGTTTGTGAACCAGAGTAAGTTTGTTATTCTAACCAACTACTGTTTGTTGGGTAAGAAGATTCTGTAACTATTGGACTGATTTACTGGCAAAGACTTGGAATTTGTTTAAAGACTATGAGACTGTTTTTCCACTATAAAGTAAGCTTTTAATAAACCAGTTTGCTTATCTCTTATTCATTGCTCTCAGCAACGTTTCTCTGTGCAATCCACTCTGCTAGTTGGTAACACAACACAAATAACCTTAACACATCCCTTCTAAAAAGGGATCCTCTCTCTTTCCTTCTGCTTCTTACAGACTTTATTTGCACTATTTGCACTACGTTTGCCCCATTCTTTCTTAATGGGCAGATAACCTGTCTTTTAACGTCATCCTGTTAGGGGGAAGGAAATGACAATTTCATTTCCTGTCTTAATAACTTCCCCGCGAACCACCAGATTGCAAATCTCTCAGTGTATTCATTATCAAAAATAATTAGAACAATCCCACTGGTGACTAATTCTTGTCTACAGACTGTTTACAAACACAACATTTTGAACAGTCAAAATTCGTGCTGCGTAAATAAATTGGAAAAAAAACCCCCAACCTGTTCCTTTCTATTTGGGAAAAACAGAAGGAGACCCAAGTGTGCACATTCTAAATATTATGATCATTTCAAGTTTCAAATGCATCTTCTTCATAGGATGTTTTAAAGATGAACATCGTTTTTTTCATTAGCATGTGTGACAGGAAAGTTGATTTCGCATTACATATGGAGAAACAGCCACAATTAATATAAAATCTATTTAAAATTCTATTTGTTCCCCAATGAAGTCAAAACACCCAAAGACTGAAACTATTTCACATATTGTAGAGCAGAAAATTTAAATTTGTCATAAGTGATAATCAATGGGGACTCTTGGTAAAGCTTTGTTCTCTAATCCCCGCTGAGAATACATTCAAAAATCCATGTTAATGATATAATATGTTCCATATTTTCCATCATTTGGTGTATACTATTTAAAGAAGAAATTAGAGATACAACACGTAATGTAAGCACAGTAGGTTTGTGGAAGTAGTTATGTTATTATCAGCCAGGTACATGTATAAATGTCTTGTTATTTTTAAACCATATGAAAGCAGCAAAACAATACAATTATTTATTCTACACTAACTATGTAACTGATGTTACATAGAGAGCCTTGAAGCAGCCATATTGACGTTTAAGAAGCTGTAACAGCTTTGTTCTTTTGCTCCATAGTGGCAGAGTGATTAGAACGTGATATTGCAGACTAACTCTGCCCACAGCCTAGAGTTCGATCCTGATGGGTCTCAAGATTGACTCAGTCTTCTATACAATATCTCAGGGGTTGCCACAAAGAAGAGGGAGTCAAACTATTCTTCAAAGCACCTGAAGGTAGAACAAGAAGCAATGGGTGGAAACTAATCAAGGAGAGAAGCAACTTAGAACTAGGGAGAAATTTCCTGACAGTTAGAACAATTAATCAGTGGAACAACTTGCCTGCAGAAGTTGTGAATGCTCCAACACTGGAAGTTTTTAAGAAGAGGTTGGATAACCATTTGTCTGTAGTGGTGTAGGGTTTCCTGCCTAAGCAAGGGTTTGGACTAGAAGACCTCCAAGGTCCCTTCCAACTCTGTTATTCTATTCTATTCTATTCTATTCTATTCTATTCTATTCTATTCTATTCTATTCTATTCTATTCTATTCTATTCTATTCACTTCTGAGGACAATAAAATGAGAACCCAGATTGTTGGGGCAATATGCTGATCAGAGAATGCTGCAAAGGACTATGGGATGCTTACTATGTAAGTCTAAATGCTATTGATATTGCTATGTCCTTTGTTTATAAATAATCTACAGAATTCTAGATGTTGGCTTGGCTTGGCTTGGCTTGGCTTGGCTTGGCTTGGCTTGGCTTGGCTTGGCTTGGCTTGGCTTGGCTTGGCTTGGCTTGGCTTGGCTTGGCTTGGCTTGGCTTGGCTTGGCTTGGCTTGGCTTGGCTTGGCTTGGCATGATTCGACTGACTTGACTTGACTACATAGTTCCATGGCTATATTGCAGACAAGTCCATTGGAGTCCTTTTGCTTTTTCTCTGGATTGTTCTACCTTTCTGGGGAGGGCAAACTCTGTTTGGCTATGTCAAAATATGAGAGACTAGATGTCTCTCAACTGTCAAAATATGAGAGACTAGACTAAAGAAACAGATAAAACAGATAGTAGGGTACAAGCAGGAATGAAATGCTACTGGTTTGGACCGGTTCGCCTGAACCAGTAGTAATAAAAGTAAAAAAATGCTACTGTTTCAGACAAATCGGTATTTCCAACGATCAGCTGTGCCACGCAATTTATATTCACTAGAAAGCAGGAAATCCTGCTTTCTAGCGAATCTAAATCACGCAGCACAGCTGTTCCCCCCTCACTGTTGTACTTCTTAAGCCTCATTTTTCAGCACTGTGTGGTAGCGCCTGTGGTGTGCATGCATGCACAGCGTGTGTTTGGCATGCACTGTGCATGCACGCATGCACACTGTGCATTTGGCGTGCACCGCACATGCGTGCATTTGGTGTGCACCGCACATGCGTGCATTTGGTGTGCATCGCACATGCGTGCATTTGGCGTGCACCGCACTCAGCAAACTGGTAGAAGACCTCGGAGGATTTCACCACTGGGTACAAGTCAAGTGACAGCTTATCTCATAAATGACCTTTCAGATCATTGGGGACAATTCTGAGAAATTCAGAGAGATTCTACCTTAATGAAAGCACTTTGAACTAAGTTGAGAAATTTTTCTTGTGGTTCCAGGATTCTGTAGTTATGCCAGAGAACCAAAAAGAGATACTTTATCAAATTCTGGGTCCTTCTTTCTTCCTTGTTCTTGCCCAGTTTTGGACTTCACTGTCTGATTGCTTCTGAAGAGTCTTCTGCTGCTGCCTGGCAATGTGATTAAATGTGATCCAGGCCCTACAGAAGAAGCTCATGTAATTCATTTGATGCACCTGTCATAACCTCTACAGTAATTTGAACAATGTGGCTGACTCCTTTGTCCAAGACGGGAACTGCTGCCTTCCTGAAATTCACAAGTGAAATGTTAACTCAATGAAATCTCATTTATGGTCTATTATATGCAGATGGGACCTTCTTCAGTTCTGCTTTCATCTTTTTAAGCTGCCTTTTTAATATAACTGCTATTGCTCTTTGACACTTGTCATCTTCCAATTTATATGAAGTCAATTATTGTCTTGTGCAAGAAAATTGCAGATCTTCTTAGTTAAACCTTACACATCAATTGCTTTCAGTTCTATTTTTAATTAGGTTACTGTGGAAAGTCTATACACGGAGGAAGTGAAGCTGGACTTTGATAGAGATTCCAACTGCCATTTTTAATCCCATTGATTGCAAGTAGTTTCTTGAACCTCTTCTCTGCTGTCCCAAAGGTGCTTTTTTTCAAGAGGCAACTGGACTTTCTGGTTTTTCTTTGAAGACGTTTCACTTCTCATCCAAGAAGCTTCTTCAGCTGAAGAAGCTTGAAGAAGTGCTGAAGAAGCTTTTTGGATGAGAAGCTAAACATCTTCAAAGAAAAAACAAGAAAGTCCAGTTGCCTCCTGAAAAAAAAGCACCTTTGGGACAACCATGACCTGGTTCAGAGGTCTCCAACCTTGGCAACTTTAAGCCTGGAGGACTTCAACTCCCAGAATTCCCCAGCCAGCTTTCCAGCTGGGGAATTCTGGGAGTTGAAGTCCTCCAGGTTTAAAGTTGCCAAGGTTGGAGACCCCTGACCTGGTTGACTGAGAATCTCTACAGACTTTTATCTATACAATTTGGGATGAACACCCTTTGAATGGTGAGAATAGGAATGGATTTCCAGAGAAAAAATTACAGACTACAGGAACCATTTGCACTACCCAGGTGACCCTGAGGACACAGATATAGAATAGAATTCTTTATTGGCCAAGTGTGATTGGACACACAAGGAATTTGTCTTGGTGCATACGCTCTCAGTGTATATAAAAGAAATGTTCATCAAGAATCATAAGGTACAACACTTAATGATAGTCATAGGGTACAAACAAGCAAGCAGGAAACAATATCAATATAAATCGTAAGGATACAAGCAACAAAGTTACAGTCATACAGTCATAAGTGGAAGGAGATGGGTGGTGGGAACGAAGAGAAGATTAATAGTAGTGCAGACTTAGTGAATAGTTTGACAGTGTTGAGGGAATTATTTGTTTAGCAGAGTGATGGCGTTTGGGAGAAAATTGTTCTTGTGTCTAGTTTAGAGAACTAGTCTAGTTCTCTGTGTCCTCAGGTGACGCTGAGGACACAGATAAACCTCCAAGTGCTTCAACAACCCTCTAAAAATATGCAAATGTGCAGCTATCTGCAAGGAATATAAATCCTTCCATTCCCCACTATCCTGTCAGAGCTGAAGAAGCTTCTTGGATGAGAAACGAAACGTCTTCAAAGAAAAACCAGAAAGTCCAGTTGACTCTTGGAAAAAACACCTTTGGGTCAACCATGGCCTGGATGACTGAGAATTTCCATAGACATTCTTCTCTGCTAATTAGCAGTTGCTTGAAATAGGTATCCTATCTACTTATTCATTCAATTATTGATTTATTTATCCTTTCATTTTTCAAATTTTTGAGATGATATCTCTTGGGAATTTGCATAAATATAATTAGATCTCAAATTGAAAATACACTTTGGTTGTTAATACTAAACTTCCACCTTTTTCTTTTCCTTCACATGACTATTTTTTTAAAAATTATAGATTTGCATGAATAAAATCATCATCATCATCATCATCATCATCATCATCATCATCATCATCATCACCATCATCATCATCATCACCATCACCACCACATATTAAAATGGAAAGAGAGGCATGTCCGATCAGCAGTATGTGCATGATAATGATATCCTATAGCAATAATTCTTTTTTTTTTTAAGACCACAGAATATCTGTTAAAAACTGAAGAATATCTAAGATTTTTTTCTTTTGAAAAGAACAGGAAGGGGGGGGAGGTATATTGAAATATGTGTTTTAATGATATCTTGTATTTTTCTTTCTATCTAATACCTCAATTATAAATCTTTGCGGGATGCATAAGTGTGGATATAACAGCATATGTCACCAACGTTTGGAGTGAGATTTGTTAAAAATAATCATAGAGTTGGTGTGCTATTCAGTCTTGTTTTGACAGTGTCTGTTTGGTCCTAGTTATAAAAATCCTCTCTTCCCAAAAGACAGATTGAAGGGAAAGTAGTAGAGTTTTCATTGTGTTTGAAAGTGCTCATAGAACAATTTCATTTTTCCCTTCTTGTTATTTGTGTATGACTTGTTTTCCATGGATTATAATTTAAGAAATTATACGTTGACTAGAATGGAATGGAATGGAATAGAAGGGAAGGGAAGGGGAGGGGAGGGGAGGGGAGGGGAGGGGATGGGATGGGATGGGATGGGATTGAATGGGATGGGATGGGATGGGATGGACGGAATGGGATGGGATGGGATGAGATGGGATGGGACGGGACAGGATGGATGGGATGGGATGGGATGGGATGGGATGGGACGGGACGGGATGGGACGGGACGGGATGGGACGGGACGGAACAGAACAGAACAGAACCTAACCTAACCAAAAACAGTTGGAAGGGACCTTGGAGGTCTTCTAGTCCAACCCCCTGCTTAGGCAGGAAACCCTATACCATTTCAGGCAAATGGTTGTCCAATCTCTTCTTAAAAACTTCCAGCGTTGGAGCATTCACAACTACTGGAGGCAAATTGTTCTACTGGATAACTTGTCCAGTGGACAAATTGTTTGACTAGATGAAGCTGGATATCTTGCCTGGGCTGGAAAGCCTCTTAGTATGATGAAAACATACCAAGAGACACCAGGTCTGCAGACTAGACTAACAAGTGAAAAAGAAAAATCCAGAAAATGTCAACAATGGATGAATTCCATGCTGTTCCCATGAAAATGACAAGGTGTCAGAGAAGATTCTATTTTTCTATCATCGAGATATAGTTAACTGTAACTAGCCTCCAAAAAATTAAGCAGAGTCAATTATTGGTACCAGAAAAGTCAGAAGTGAATGAGAAAATAGTAAAACATCTCAGTCAGAATAAATATCAAACTAGGAAGTACCAGATAGCTTTTAGCTGAATGTTGTGTAGAAATGTATAGTATATAGGGGGCAATATAGCTTATTGTAATGTAGAAATGTATAGTGCACAGGGGGGAGAATAGAGGGGTGGTTAAGTATGTTATAATACAAGGTGGACGGATTTCACCTTGGGGAAGTCATGGGAGGAGGGGAGGGTTAGGGGGGGTTAGGGAGGAATGGGCGGGAAATGGGGAAAAATTGGTATTTGTAAAACTTTTTCAATTAAAAAAAAACAAAAACATCTCAGTAATTCTGGCAGGCAGCCTGGAGGCTTCCACCACCATCACCACCACACACAACGCTGTTGTTTAGAAGGTCTATGAAAACTGGACTCTGTTCCCAAGCCTTTAGTGAAGAAGACTGAAGATACTTTGCTTTGTTCCCTCTCCCTCTCCCTCTCCCTCTCCCTCTCCCTTTCCCTTTCCCTTTCCCTTTCCCTTTCCCTTTCCCTCTCCCTCTCCCTCTCCCTCTCCCTCTCCCTTTCCCTTTCCCTTTCCCTTTCCCTCTCCCTCTCCCTTTCACTTTCCCTTTCCCTTTCCCTCTCCCTCTCCCTTTCCCTTTCCCTTTCCCTTTCCCTCTCCCTCTCCCTTTCCCTCTCCCTCTCCTCTCCCTCTTGTTCTCCCTCTCCCTGTCCTTCTCCCTCTCCTCTGCTCTGCTCTGCTCTCCACTCTTCTCCTTTTATTTCCCCTCCCTCCCCCTCCTCCCCTCCCCTCTCCCTCTCCTCTCTCTCTTGCTCTCCCTCTCCTTGTCCTTCTCCCACCTCCCCGCCCTTCCACTTCCCTCTCCTCTCCTCCCCTTTCCTTCCCCCCTTCCCTCTTTTTAAACTAGCGTTTAGTTTGTTTGTTTTTATTTTAGTTGTTAGCCACCCTGATTCTTTGGTAGTAAGGCAGGCACGATGCACATTTGATAAATCAATAACAATAATAACTTTATCAATAATAATTAATTGAGCCCCTCACAGTTACCTTATAGGAAAAGATTGACGGGCTGGTGGCATGAATTTCGAGGCAAATTGATACCAGCTTTTTACTTTCTGGAATAATGATAGGATTAATATTCTACAATGCATTGAAAATTCCTCCTCTGGAAGTCACATTCTTTGATTATTATTAGCCTTCATTTTCTTTGCCTGAACGAAAGCCAGAAGCCTTCGTTATCTTATTAGTTTGAAATGTGAATGAGATGTTCTTGGTTTAATAGGATCAAAACCAAAGAAGAGACAGAATACAATAATTTGGCATAGCTAAGTGTTGGCATTAAACATGTACGTTAATAATAACAGATGTTCCCTACTATTAAAAATCCTTTGATTTTACTCATAACTTGTTTCCTTGAAATGATAAACAAAGTCTAAATCATGACAGCTATTAAATGCGTGTGTCATAGCAACCCAGTTGTTTCAGTTTCTCTGGATCGTAAACAATGTCACCCATAAAATAACTGTGTGATTCTCTACTATGGACTAAAATGCCTATGAAGTCCCTTTTTAATTATTGAGTTAATTAGATTCCTCTAAAAGTTGGGAATAATAGCCAGAGGCCAACACGATGTTCTCTTGATAGTCCTCATCTTGACATGCAAAAGACAGTTTTAGTCCTAGTACAGAAATAACCCAGAAAACCCCTGGTATTTCTTCTGCATTGTTCTTTTTGTGCCAGTTACCGGAATAACAGAATGTTCGTCTAGAATTGCCCCCTTTAAAATTATTTATATATAAAGTTTTAATGAACAGCAAAGGCAGAACAGAATACATATTTTACAAAGTAAGTAAGGTCCTCCAGTGAGACATTGCTCCAGGTGACATATCTTAGGGAAGGCTGGTGATGATTCAAAGTGGAGCATTTCAGATATTGCATCAGAACTATAAAATATCTCTCTACACTTGCCCACTGCAGTCTAATGGTTTCTCCCCCACTTTCATTCTCTCTCTTTCATTCTCTTTCTCATTCTTTCTCTCTCATTCTCTCTCTCATTCTTTTTCTCTCTCATTCTCTCTCTCATTCTCTCTCTCTCATTCTCTCTCTCTCTCATTCTCTCTCATTCTCTCCCTCATTCTCTCTCTCTCATTCTCTCTCTCTCATTCGCTCTCTCTCATTCTCTCTCTCATTCTTTCTCTCTTTCTCATTCTCTCTCTCTCTCATTCTCTAATTCTTTCTCATTCTCTCTCTCTCTTCTCTCTCTCATTCTCTCTCTCTCATTCTTTCTCTCTCTTTCTCTCTCTCTCTTTCTCTCATTCTCTCCCTCTCTCTCTCTCATTCTCTCTCTCATTCTCTCTCTCATTCTTTTTCTCTCTCATTCTCTCTCTCATTCTCTCTCATTCTCTCTCTCATTCTCTCTCTCATTCTCTCTCTCATTCTCTAATTCTTTCTCATTCTCTCTCTCTCTTCTCTCTCATTCTCTCTCTCATTCTCTCTCTCATTCTCTCTCTCATTCTCTCTCTCTCATTCTTTCTCTCTCTTTCTCTCTCTCTCATTCTCTCTCATTCTCTCTCTCATTCTCTCTCTCATTCTCTAATTCTTTCTCATTCTCTCTCTCTCTCTTCTCTCTCTCATTCTCTCTCTCATTCTCTCTCTCTCATTCTCTCTCTCATTCTTTCTCTCTCATTCTCTTTCTCTCTCTTTCTCTCTCATTCTCTCTCTCATTCTTTCTCTCTCTTTCTCTCTCTCTCTTTCTCTCATTCTCTCCCTCTCTCTCTCTCATTCTCTCTCTCATTCTCTCTCATTCTCTCTCTCATTCTCTAATTCTTTCTCATTCTCTCTCTCTCTTCTCTCTCTCATTCTCTCTCTCATTCTCTCTCTCTCATTCTCTCTCTCTTATTCTCTTTCTCTTTCTCTCTCTCTCTCTCTCTCTCATTCTCTCTCTCTCCCTCCCTCCCTCTCTCTCTCTCTCTCTCTCTCCCCCTCCCCAAGAACCATAGACATTGGTTGTTTGCAATTCCTACAGCTGGTGTGTTTTCCAAATGTTTCCAACAGGAACCATTTGTGTGCCATTTTTTTAAAAAATAGCCATGTTTCTAACTTGATGGGGTTTCTGTGCCTAAAAAGAAGTTTTCACAGCCATTCAAAATTATGATTTCTGAGTATCCTTTGTCACAAGAACAGGGCAAAATTAACCTAGTGTTGTAAAAAAACAAACAAAGGTCTTTGATCATGCAGCTGCCATTTTTTCTTACCTGCCCCACCCTGTTGTAATGGGCAGAAAGAGGGGGAAATAGTTCTGAGGAACAGGAGGAATGTATGAATACTATTTTAAGGTTCATGAAGAGATTCTTGCAAGTATGTTTCCATTCCCCAGAATAACAGAGTTAGAAGGGACCATGAAGCTCTTCTAATCCAACCCCCTGCTCCAGCAGAAAACCCTATCACATTTCAGACAAATGGCTGTCCAATCTCTTCTTGTAAACCTTCAAATTTCAACTCGGAAAGCATCCCTGGCCTGCTTTCAAGTTGCCATAGGCCAGGGGAGGGGTGGGAAACTGGCAAAACGGCACAGTAGCCAAAGACAGAGGCACATCCCATGCTTATCTCTCTCAAGGCTGTATCCCAGAGTTACCTACAGCAGCCAGAGTGGAGTGACCTTTCCAACTCACGAAATTGCTCCTTTGATGAATGTGATTGATGACACACCCTGAGGGCAGTGGGAAAACAGGGTCATAATTGGGGTGTAAATTACGTAGGGTCATATCTGGCTTCACTTGGGAATGTGCCAACATGTAGCTCCTAATAAATAACTGGATTTCTTTTGAAGCTTGGCTCGAGGCTCATGATTTAATTAGGGCATCCGTCGGAACCCTGACAGCAAGCCAGCTCTGATCGTATGTAACCTGACATCAATGTTGGAGCATCCACAATTTCTGAAGGCAAGCCGTTCCACTGATTAATTGTTCTGTCAGGAAATTTCTCATTTCTAGGTTGGTCAATCTCTCCTTGATTAGTTTCCATCCATTGCTTCTTGTCCTGCCCTCAGGTGCTTTGGAGCCTTTAACTTCTATAGAACTAGGAAGAGTCAAGCCCTGAGAAACTTTCTCAAACTACATTTCTGCCTCAGACTCAAATTTCTCTTGCCTGAGCATTGTTTCGGCTGCAGCTCTTCCTTAAGTTTTTCAAGGATTTTGCTGCTTCCATCCCATCGTGTTACTGTAGTTATAGCACAAAGAGAAACATTTAGTGCCCTTGTCTTGTGGAAGTTCAACCAGTCCAGCAAATCACCTCTTGATAACTCCAGATTCTAAGAGATATATCAAAGTTTGTCACTGACATGCAACCAAATTAAAGTATGGTCGATGTAAGAAAAATAGACCTTCATTTATTTCTTGTTAATTCGAGAAGAAATCTGGCTCAGATGATCCTAGTGTGCACAGCTTGTGATCACAAAAAGGAACTTTGACTTGTGTTTTGTATTTTCCAGTTATCTTGGTTCCTGCTATCATCACAAACAAGGGGATTTACAGAACCCTACATGAATGAATGGATTTTATTTAATGGCTGTGATGGAATGTACTGAGGAGATGGATTCCCAGAAGGGAGGGGCCGCATTCCAGAGGAGTAAGAGGCAGCTCAGCCCAGATATTATGTGTGGGAGAAAGAGGGTGAAGACAGTTCCTCCCCAATAGTTCCCAGAGCTATTGTAGGTGCAGAGAGAATAGAATCCCTAATCTGCTATAATTTTGTGTAAAACAATGAAGAACTCAGCTTGGAAGAATCATCACATGTCATTCTTGGTTTTGGACCTGACAACAACCCCCATATAGACCTAAAGATATTTCAATTATTTTAAACACTACTTTTGCTTTGAATGTTTGATTGATGGCGCACTTTAGCTGAAATCTGAAAGCATTGGTTTTAATGTATATCACACATCTTTCCCGGCCTGTTGCCACAAACACTTTGGCTACAAAGAAGGAATAGCCCATGGGGCAAATAGTAAAATATTGCTAAAGGTAAAAGTAAAGGTTCCCCTTGCACATATGTGCTAGTCATTCCCGGCTCTAGGGGGCGGTGCTCATCTCCGTTTCAAAGCTGAAGAGCCAGCACTGTCCAAAGACGTCTCCGTGGTCATGTGGCCGGCATGACTAAATGCCAAAGGTGCACAGAACATTGTTACCTTCCCACCAAAGGTGGTCCCTATTTTTTCTACTTGCATTTTTTACCTGCTTTCGAACTGCTAAGTTGGCAGAAGCTGGGACAAGTTATGGGAGCTCACCCCGTTACGCGGCACTAGGGATTCGAACCGCTGAACTGCCAACCTTTTGATCAACAAGCTCAGTGTCTTAGCCACTGAGCCACCACATCCCAAAATATTGTTACAGGCTATTATATTCCCTGATTCCTTCTCAGATAAAAGCTTTGATTTCAGAGAGGTGGTTTCAGAGATACCCATCAGTGTTTATGAGTGTTAAAGTTCTTTCTGCTTCACTCATATGCTTTTGTTGAAAATTGCTCTCTCCGCCTTTCCCCCTCAAATCCAATATAGATAATTTGCACTTTAGTTTAAAAAAAAAGAAGAATCTTTATATATTTCAGTTAAATAAAAAAAAAAAAAGGAGAAACGACTTGCTGCTAATAACACCGAATATTATATTAAAGGTTCTTTTCAATTTCACTGAGCAAATAAAAGTTTTGTCAATCAAATGAAACCTATTTTTAAATTGTATCCTGACACACACAAAAATGGCTTTGTTTTTGCAGCATGTCAGTGTAATGTAACAGTGTGAACTGAACAAAAGGACTAAACAGTCGGATTTTTAAATTTTTTATTGCATTTTTCCTGAGTGGGGGGGGGGGAAATCGGTTCGCAACAGTCAGCCCTGAGAAATTGCCTTAGATGCAATGCTAGAGAATCGTGCACTTTATGCGATGTCGTTTATAGATCAGGCCTTCTAAAGCAATTAATTTAATTGAAATAAAATTAAATACTTCCGGCAATTGGAAGTATTATTTGATAGGGCTGACAACAGAGGCAGAGCCAAAGCTATGAAAGTGTTCCTTCAGGGTAGAGCTCAGCTCCATTGTGATGTGATTCTAGAAGGATAAATCTATGCGATGTGCCAGATCACCAGCCAATCAGGCCACAGGGAGCTGGGAGTAATTGCGGGATCCTGTTTGGGAACCTATTTCCTTGAAGCTGTTATTGCTTCTACAAAGGGGGGAACCGAGCACAGACACACTTCCTCATTGTGGGAATAATGATGCCGTGATGAGTTCATTGCTCGTTGTACAAAGATCAGCTAATAAATTACACTTTTCATTTCCCCAAAGGAAACTGTTCTGACCCAGCTCCCTGAACATGACAAACCCTCTGAAGTTCACTCAAAAATTCCTTTATTAGGAGCGCCAGCAGCCCCGGCAAAAAGTTTCTCTCTCAACGCAGGCTAGCAAGTCCATCCGGCCGGAAGATGAATAGTTGTCTGCCACATCTATTCATCTCCACCCCCTGCCTTTCATCCAGTGGTGAAATCCAATTTTTTTTACTACTGGTTCTGTGGACGTGGCTTGGTGGGCATGGCTTGGTGGGTGTCAGCATTCTGATGCTGCCATAAAAAGGAGGAGACGAGGCTTGATTTTTCACCTACTTATTTTCTCTGTAGATAATATCCCCTAGGAGATGGGATGGGAGGGGAGACATTCCTGTGGGGTGAGGTCAGAAGCTGGGGAGACTGACTCGGAAGATGGCCAATGAGAAGATGAGAATTGGGGAATGGAAAGGGAAGGGTTTGGGGGTCAGAGGGTTAGTATCGGCTATGACGGAGTCAGGGCCAGATCTGTCGTACTCAATAAATGGAATATTTCAGCAAAGATTAATTGTTTGGGAGTGTAATTTATTTGAGATGACATCGAAACCTGACAGTGGGCGTGGCAGGGGAAGGATACTGCAAAATCTCCATTCCCACCCCACTCCTATGGGAAGGATACTGCAAAAGCTCCATACCCACCCCACTCCAGGGGAAGGATACTGCAAAATCCCCATTCCTTCCCCACTCCTGGGGGAAGGATATTGCAAAATCTCCATTCCCACCCCACTCCAGAGCAAAATATATTGCAAAATCTCCATTCCCACCACACTCTGGGGCCAGCCAGAGGTGGCATTTGCCAGTTCTCCAAACTACTCAAAATTTCCACTATTGGTTCTCCGAACTACTCAAAAATTTATTTATTTATTTATTTATTTATTTATTTATTTATTTATTTATTTATTTATTTGTTTGTTTGTTTATTGGTTTGATTTATATGCCGCCCTTCTCCGGAGACTCAGGGTGGCTTACAATGCGTTAAGCAATAGCCTTCATACTTTTGTATATACCTGCTTAGTAGGGCTTTCGCCCCCCGCCAAGCGGTGTTCTTTTTTATACAAAGTCATCTTATTGCCCCCACAATCCAGGTCCTCATTTTACCTACCTCGAAAGGATGGAAGGCTGAGTCAACCTTGAGCCTGGTGAGATTTGAACTTGCAGTAATTGCAGGCAGCTGGTGCTACTTAACAACACTTTAGTCTGCTGCACCACCAAGGCTCTTGGTTCTCCAGAACCTTTCAGAACCTGCTGGATTTCACGCCTGCTTTCATCCCCAGAGCTAGGGCGGGGCTTAGCTAGCAGCAGTGGCTCTTCCATCCCAAGTATCGGCCCATGGATTTCCACTGCTCTCCTCTTCTCTGCCTTCTGTGCATCTGCGCCTCACTCACTAGACCCACTGTTCCTCCTCTTCCTCATCAGCCACCTCCAGACCTGTGATCTGTCCCCGTACCCACACACACACAAACACAGCCAGCCGAGGGTTAAGGAAACACTTTGGAACGCACCCAGGTCTTATCTCCCACTTGGCAGCGATAGACACACCGTCTGCCAAATGCCTTAATTTTCACAAGCAGAAAGATAAGGTACTTAACGTGCAAAAAGTCCAAGCAGAAATAATATTTCTCTCCGCAGTTCCGAACGAGGCTTTAGTGACTATCCAAGGTTTACTTTTGTTCGTCACAAGGATCACTGGCCACCACCCTCTATTATATAGTCTCTGGGGTGTGGTCCAGTGACTCAGTTCTAATCCCTAGCACGCCTCCTAAACTGCTGCAAACGTTTATCACGCCTTCGGAGGCGTGCGTCCAGGAATGATGTTTCTTCGTCACTCTGATCCGAGCCACCTGTCTCCCTGCTAATCTCCTCTCCCTCGGCCGGCACCTGAGACAATGCCAGAGGGGAGGGGCCTGGAGAGGGAGGCCTGGCTGACTCCTCTTCCTCATGCTCGGAGCTTTCTTCCTCCGATGGGACAGGCTCAGAGGGCGGGGCCACAACAACCTGGGGGCTGTTGACTCTCCATCTGAGGGCTGATGGATGGCCCAGGCTCCATTTCTCTCTCTCTCTGTGTCTCTCTCTCTGCCAGTTCCATTCCCTCTTCCCCCTCGGAGCTCTCAGGTTGCCTTGATGCTGACCCTGACTCCCACACCTCCTCTGATTCGATTGCTGGAAGGGCCGGTGGCCGAGAGGCTAGAACAGTAACAAAGAGTAGGACAGGTCTATAGGGGAACATTGTGTAAAATGAAAAGAATCTAATAACAATCTGAAGTTTCAAAGACAGGTAAACTTCACCCATATATATATATATATATATATATATATATATATATATATATATATATATATATATATATATATATATATATATATATATATATATATATATATATATATATATATATATATATATATATATATATATATATATATATATATATATATATATATATATATATATATATATATATATATATATATATATATATATATATATATATACAGTATATAGGTAGTCCTTGACTTACAACAGTTCATTTAGTGACTGTTCAAAGGTACAACGGCAATGAAAAAAGTGAGTGATGACCATTTCTCACAGTTATGACCTTTGCAGCATCCCTATGATCATGTGATCAAAATTCAGAGGCTTGGCAACTGGTTCATACTAATGACTGTCACAGTATCCCAAGGTCACGTGATCCCCTTTTGTGACAGGCAAAGTCAACAGGGAAGCCAGATTCACTTAACAACCGGGGTTACTAACTTATCAAACTGCAAGGATTCACTTAACAACGGTGGCAGGAAAGGTCGTAAAACGGGGCAAAACTCACTTAACAAATGTCTCGTTGAACAAGAGAAATTTTGGCCTCAGCTGTGGCCTTACGTGAAGGACTGACTACCTGTCTCCCAGTGGGGGAAGATGGTGAAAACCAAGAGGAGATACAGAATATGGTGTTAAATGTTCTACTGAGAAGATTACGATTCCACACAATGGGCCATTAATCCTTCCTTATTGACATAGATTATCCCAATCACGTCTGTTAAGGTTGCTTGTCAAAATATAGCTAAGCGAAGTCTAAATTCACAACAGAACAAGATACTGTAAACCAGGGGTGGGTTCTAAATTTTTTTACTACCAGTTCTGTGGCCGTGGCTTATTTTGTGGGTGTGGCTTGATGGTCATGTGACAATTATTTAGGATTTAGCAGCGGTACTGGTCTACCAGGCTTTTAACTGCTTGCAGTGCTGTACTGATCTACCCATTTATTTTTTGCAGGTACTGGTCTACTCATTTATTTTCTTTTAACATTGATCAGCTGTAGGGCGGCCCTTTGAAGCCCTGCAGCAAGAATTTAAACAGTTTTTTCCCTCTAGTCATCAGCTGGGACTCAGGAGGTAGCAATAGATTGGGGGTGGGGCGAAATAAAAGGTAAGAATACCAGGGGGTGGGTGGGTATGGGGGGGGCAGAACCGGTTCATCACCGCTACCGGCTCGGGAGAACCGGGCCAAACCGGGAGGAACCCACCACTGCTGTAAACAAGGGATGTCTATCATGAAAAATTCTATTCTTTTGATACAGAATGGGATGAGTTAAAAATATTCACCAAGCTGTGCAAGGGGCCATTGCAGTTTGCTCATCTCTGTTTCAATTTGGTTTCCCTTAGGGCTACGAGATCTGGATGTCTCAAAGATGGTTTTTCAGGAGGCAACTGGACTTTCTTGTTTTTTTTCTTTTGAAGACGTTTCGCTTCTCATCGAAGAAGCTTCTTCAGCTCTGACAGGATAGTGGGTAATGGAAGGATTTATACTCCTTGCAGACAGCTGGACGTTTGCATCCTTTTAGAGGGTTGTTGAAGTCCTTGGAGGTTTATCTGTGTCCTCAGGGTCACCTGAGTGGTGCTCCTGGTTCCTGTAGTCTGCAATTTTTCTTCTGGAAATCCATTCCTACTCCCACACCATTCCAAGGGTGTTTATCCCAAATTGTATAGCTAAAAGTCTATAGAGATTGTCAGTCATCCAGGTCATGGTTGTCCCAAAGATGCTTTTTCAGGAGGCAACTGGACTACCTTGTTTTTTTTCTTTTGAAGACATTTCACTTCTCATTCAAGACGCTTCTTCAGCTCTGACAGGATAGTGGGGAATGGAACGAAATCTGGACTGTAAAAAAAAAAAAAAAAAAAAACCCTAGATGACTGCTAAATGACCAGAAGGAAAGTATTGCATCAATAAAGGAGAATATTTGTAGCTCAAGGTTGAAATGAGGGGTCCTTCAAAGAGATGCTGAGTTATTAGTTGCTGCAAATCCACCTTGGAATGTACAGTTTTCAAGATTATCTTTTGACCCCCAACTAAGATTAAAGATGGGCTTCTGTGTGGTTCTCACTTCCTGGATTTCCCAAGCTATGCTTGAGTTTGACTAATGTATTAATGTAATCTGGTATTTCCAGAATGTTTTAGAGCTTGGACATCTGATATGAAAATGGATGGTAAGCACATAAATGTCTTTATGCTCATTTGATTGAAGACACAGGATGATCTGAGTTTGAAATTTTGTTGTACCGGGGAGCTAATCCAGAGTGAGGTTTTGCTTACCAATGAACATCTTACTGATTTGTACAGGCCTATTGGGAACATGAAGGGACGTGGTGGCTCAGAGGCTAAGATCCTGAGCTTGTCAATCGAAAGGTCGGCAGTTCAGTGGTTCGAATCCCTAGTGCTGTGTAACGGGGTGAATTCCCGTTACTTGTCCCAGCTTCTGCCAACCTAGCAGTTCGAAAGCAGGTAAAAAATGCAAGTAGAAAAATAGGAACCACCTTTGGTGGGAAGGTAACAGAATTCTGTGTGCCTCTGGCATTTAGTCATGCCGGCCACATGACCATGGAGATGTCTTTGGACAGTGCTGGCTCTTCGGCTTTGAAACGGAGATGAGCACTGCCCCCTAGAGTCAGGAACGACTAGCACAAATGTGTGAGGGGAATCTTTACCTTTATTGGGAACATAGTCAAAGTGGACATCTTTGAAAAGCAGAGATCACCCTACAATTACGTAGGCAAGCTTGAGAAATGTACAATCATCAGAAAAGACCAGATTATATTACTGTACACCAACTCTTGAATTGTACCTCCAACAGCAAAGCAATTACAACCAATTCTTATTCATGGTCAAGGTATCTCCTGCCAGGTAAGTAGGCAGACATAATAGTATTTAATTAAAATAACAACATTATACTTGAAAGAACTGTAACAGCAAACAGTAAAACAGAACTTCAGGGCCTGCACTTTAAGCAGCCTTCTGCTTTGTTTCTAACACAGAAATAAGTTCCATTATACTTACTAAAATAACATTGTTAATTGGGTTTCCAGCCTCACACTCCTTCTCCCTACATTGTATACTGTATAAAGTGAGTATTTATTTTTCCAACTACCGATGTTACAGACATCATAATCAGTGGTGGGATTCAAATAATTTAACAACCGGTTCTCTGCCCTAATGATTTCTTCCAACAACCAGTTCACCAAACTGCTCAGAAAATTAACAACAGGTTCTCCCGAAGTGGTGCGAACTGGCTGAATCCCACCACTGATCATAATGCCTATTTTAGGAATCAATTCCTATCAATTTATACTTGCAGTGTTAAGTACAAAGAGCTAAATTTTATTATGAAATGTGAACAGATATGCGCTGAAAAGAAAATACATAATTTTGAGACAGGCTACCTCTGTCTTGCTATCTTGAATTTCTATTATAAATTAGCAATTTATGTGGGAGAAGAGCATACTGAGCTGGAAGGCGGAATTAAACAGGTCATCAGTTTAGAATCCCTATGCAATGACAAGAAATCCAAGTCAATTCAATTCAAATTCAAACCTTCATTGTCAGTGCACAACATATGTACAATGAGATTAGTTGAGCTCCCTCAGTGCACCCTTCCCTAAACACAATACAACTCACAGTGAAGACAGAAAATCCCTGGCCCAATAAATCATATTAACAAACACCCAGTCCTATTGCACCAGTGTGAACATGTTACATTTTGCGCCGGCCCTGCAGTCCATCGTACTACGTAGTTATGATGTTATTTCTCATTCAGGAGTCTGACAGCCCACAGATTAAAAATTGTTCTTCAGCCTGTTTGTGTGGCTAGCTATGCTTCTATATCTCCTTCCCGATGGTAGGAGGGTAAAGAAGTGATGACCAGGGTGAGTGTCATCCCTGAGGATTTGCCTCACTCTAAGGCAGTGAGCCCTAGCAATCTCATCTAGTGGTATTAGGGGACAGCCCAAGATTTTCTGTGCTGTGCTAACCACCCTCTGTAACATTTTTCTATCCGCGGCTGTCAAACTGGCATGCCCTACCATGATGCAATAAGTGAGGACGCTTTCTATTGTGGACCAGTAAAAGGCGGTCATCATCCCCTCATGAATTCCATTGAATCTCATCTAGCACCAGTTTAGCGTTGCCCATTAGTTGGCCAGATTCTTGTGTGTACATAGCAATAATAAATTTTCAGTACCAATAAAAGAGAATATTTTGTAGCTCAGGGATGAAATGATGGGTCCTTGGTGCTCTCTGAGCTTGGTTATTTTCTTGCAGATATTTTATTACCCAAACTAGGTAACATTATCATCAATACCAAAGCTGGGACCCAACCACTCGCAAGAGAAGGTGCATAAGAATTTTATTTACCCGAAAAAAAGACCGGGTCTTATATTAATTTTTGCTTCAAAAGACTCATTGGGGCTTATTTTCTGGTTAGGTCTTATTTTGGGGGGAAATACAGTATTAAATGCACCCATCTGGCTGACAATCTCAACTGGGACTTATTTTGGGGGTAGGGTTTATATTACGAGCATCCTGAAAAATCATGCTAGGACTTATTTTCCGGTTGGGTCTTATTTTCGGAAAAACAGGGTAGATGAGCACTAACTCATATACAAAAGTATGAAGGCTATTGCTTAATGCACTGTAAGCCGCCCTGAGTCTCCGGAGAAGGGAGGCATATAAATCAAATTTTAAAAAAATTAAAAAACTCGCTGCAGGAGCACTAATGATCTTACCAAGGGTCCCTCAAAGGCTTCGGTGCTTTGAATCAAGTATTCTTGGTTCTTTGTGCCTGACAAATACTTTGCAGTAATGTGTGTGTTTTATTGTGTTTTGTCTTGAACTGAGCCATCTGTGCCATACAAAAACCCAACATAAATATATTTTGATTTAAACATGTAAATGTATGTCTTTCTAGCAAATGAGCTGCTAATTTCCAAATGCCTTAGAAAAAAGTAGGTGTGGGAGTTTACCAGGTTATACTGAAGTATAACAGGTTTTTTTCACTATTACAAAGAATATGACATCCCTTTTTTATTATTATTATTCCATTCATTTGCACCGCACAACGAACATATGCACACCCGTCTATACAATTCTCTCACACAGTAATGTTTTCAGTGACTTAGACAAGTCAGATGAAAAAGAAAATGAACCTTTAAGCTGTTTCTTATCCTGGGAAGGGTTCATATTTCTTTACTCATCCATCTGTACCATTCTCGGGTAACAAAAGATGAAATCTAGTTTTTCCACGGAAGTAAACTTTGTCTTCTCCCATTTCGTTTCCTTCTATTTAATCAACACAGGCAAACTTCTGTTCGGCTTGCCTTTTTCTCAGTTGCTGGGGTCAACCGTGCCCGCGACGAGCAAAATACATGGAGGTAAGGTTGGAAGAAGTGTTTCAATGTTCTCTTTTGCACACAGCTTATGGTGGTAAATATGAATGAGCCTGATCTGAATGACAAATACGGTTCTTCCTATTGCAAACCATTTAACCTTCAACACTGTGCACTGTTGATAAGCAGGATGGTGGTGGAGAAGGAGAGAGAGAGAGAGAGAGAGAGGGAGGGAGGGAGGGAGGGAGAGAGAGAGAGAGGGAGGGAGGGAGGGTGGGAGGGAGGGAGAGAGAGAATGCATTGACTAAGACTGAATTAAGAGTAAAATGCATAATCTGTCTCCTTTAAAAGAATGAAGAGAGTATATTATTTTATGAGCTGCCTTTCCCTATATGCTTGTTTAGACAACAGGCTCCAGACTTGATTGAGCATAAGAATGCGTACTATGTAACCACAATATATATATACACACACACACACACCTTTTTAGATACACTAGATGCTGTTTTAGGACCTCTTTCCAGAGCACGATACCATAGTCTCTAGAGACTGAAGGATGCCAATATATCACCTCTATAACTGTCTGGTTTGGTTCTGCAACCCAGCAAGACATACACAGACTTCAGAGGATAATTAGAACTGCAGAAAAAAACAATGGCTACCAACCTGCCTTCCATTGAGGACCTGTATACTGCACGAGTCAAAAAGAGGGCTGTGAAAATATTTACAGACCCCTCACATCCTGGACATAAACTGTTTCAACACCTACCCTCAAAACGACACTATAGAGCACTGCACACCAGAACAACTAGACACAAGAACAGTTTTTTCCCAAACACCATCACTCTGCTAAACAAATAATTCCCTCAACACTGTCAAACTATTCACCAAGTCTGCATTACCATTACTATTAATCTTCTCATCGTTCTTATCACCCATCTCCTCTTGTATGACTGTAACTTGTTGCTGTATCGTTACGATTTAAATTGATTGTTTCCTAGTATGATTTGATTGCTTATTTGTACCCTATGACCATTGTACAACAGTGTTGTACCTTATGATTCTTAATGAATGTATCTTTTCTTTTTATGTACACTGAAAGTATATGCACTAAAAACAAATTCCATTTGTGTCCAATCACACTTGGCCAATAAAGAATTCTACTCTGTTCTGTTCTGTTCTGTTCTGTTCTGTTCCGTTCCGTTCCGTTCCGTTCTATTCTATATCCTGGATTGAAGATAGAATGGAATGGAACGGAATGGAACGGAATGGAATGGAACAGAACAGAACAGAATGGAACGGAATGGATCAGAATGGAATGGAACGGAACAGAACAGAACACATTATTGGCCACATTGATTGAACACACAAGGAATTTGACTCCTCTGCATAACCTCTCAGTGTACCTAGAAACAACAAAGTCATATAATCATAAAATACCAGTAGTAGATGGGTATCTGATGATGTGTTTGAAAGTAGCACGTGTTTGAATGGCATGGACAACATGGTTGAGATATGGCTGAAGGTTGCAAGACAGAGAAAGACAATGGGATGGTGGTGGAATAAGATTCATTCCTGGGCCTATAGGCCCATCTTATTTAAATATAATGGATTTTTTGAATTAGAAACACTCTCTTAAGAAAATGCAATAAACAGAAAGAAATTCCATTGAGGAATTGTGAGGAATTCATTCATGTTATCTCCACTCTATCCTGCCCAGATCTTGTCAGAGTTTTCCCCTGCAGCATAACCCATCTTCAGAGCTTCCACTGTTCACTTTCAAAACTTTTCCAAGTCATAAAGCTTTGAAGACAAAGCTACTTCCAAAGCTTAGTAGTCTTCAAAGCTCACCCCCCCTCCCTGTCTACTTTAAATGATAATTTCTTTAAAGGAAGATCTATTCTTATTACTATAATAGCAGCATCACCCAAGGAGGCCTTGGATTTTTATTATTATTTTTTTTAATCATCCTTGAATGGCAAATGAATGGCAAGTAGTATAAAAGGATTCTGAATGAGATCCCATCACGGTTTGAGCTGTTGATGCTATTCAGAACACAACTTTTAGAATGGAGAATCAACATTTATACTAAAGCTGTTAGAAAATATGTTTTATTATGTAGAAATGGTAACAGAGGATTATCATTTAGCCATATAGATTGGTAGCAGAGGATGGTCACATAGCCATAAATATCCAATAAAATGAACAGTGTACAGTCACCATGTGCCTTACTGCTTAACAGTTTTTCAACTGTCACAGGAAACTCTCCTCAGAACATAAAGCAACCATAGATTGTAACCATAGATGCAAACTAAACACTGCCATCTACTGGCTGAATGAGTCTTAGTAATAGAATAGAATAGAATAGAATAGAATAGAATAGAATAGAATAGAATAGAATAGAATAGAATAGAATAGAATAGAATAGAATAGAATAGAATAGAAGGGGGATGGAGATTCGCTCCATATTCCAGAGCAGGAGCAAAGCTTCGTCTCTTGGTGGATCTCACCGGCCCTTGTTGGTGCTCCGTGCACCTTCGTCTCTCGGGGAAAAGCTTGACTTCCTCTCAGCTCCAAGACACTGGTTGGCTCATGGGATGAGAGAGAGAAAGAGAAGGAGGGAGAGAGAGCATGAGAAAGAGAGAATGAAAGAGAGAGAACAAGTGAAAGAGAGAGAGAAAGAGAGAGGGGAGAGGGTGCGAGAGAAAGAGAAAGAGAGAGGGAGAGGGAGAGAAAGAGAGAGAAGGGAGAGTGCCTGAAGGACCCCATCCTGTCACTGGGAGTCCAGGTGCTTCAGCAAGCAGCACACTGGATTCTTATTAGTGGTCTGCGGGATTTAAAATTATGAACTTGGTGGTCCCTGAGGTCAAAAAGGTTGGGGACCCCCTAGAGAAGGGAAAAAATATTTCTCATTTTAATTATATTTCTCATTCAACCTAACTTTGAGCCTCTTTTTTTTAAGGATGTTAACCTGGGTTTGTAGGGGGCATTTCAATCTGGCAAACTGTAATCACTGTTTTTCCTTTCGCTTTGGATGCGAAGGAAAATATTTCTGCTTTCTTTTGTTTTCCCATCCCTCTTTTTCTTTCCTGCTCTGATAGTTTCACTTCACTGGGTTCCATGGTTGGCGAGAGGAAACAGCTGTTAAACCCCGAAGCCCCTGAGTGCCATTTCAGGAGAAAGGTGGGATATAAATTGAATGAATGATGACTCAGTTTTCTCCATTCTGTCCCAGGATCTAGAGGGATTATTTATAAACCTATTAGTTCATGGATCAGAACCTGCCTTCCTTCATGGGATGTAAACACCTCTGGAGTACAATTCTGGTGCATGCCAAATTAAATTTTAATGCAATAAGAATGAAAGGACAAGAATTATTTGAGGAGTGGTATCTCTGGGGATCAGTGTGATTGTTTGTGGGCTTGGGCTGGCAGGGGGAAAAAGTGTGCTTCCTGAACCGACTGAGAAAATCAGATTCACTCACCCTGGTCGACAATTGGATTTGAGCTTCTAAACTGAATTGAAACCTTAAATCATGGCGAATCCCCAGTTCATGATCCAATTTTTCTTAATCAGACGAATCGGTGAAGGTGATTGGATCCAAACTGCAGACAAAGTAAAAAAAAAAAGTTATATAATTTGGGTAAGTAGTAGGGGGTCACAATGAATTTATTCCTGGACTTTGCATATCTGTAACCTCTAACATGATCGCCAACATCCAATGACGGATATGGCACAAGAAGAAGAAAGAACCCAGAAGCGCTGCTGGCTGGGGAATTCTGGGAGTTGAAGTCCATCCATCTTCAAGCTACCAAGGTTGAGAAACACTGCTCTAACTGCTGGATTTTTATATGCTTAACTGTCCCTCTCAAATAAGAAAGCTGAAAAGATATCCTGAAAAATATTTTATGTAGTTCCACCACGAACTACATTTAAAAAGTTAACTTTTTTAAATAAATGAACATGACAAACACTGAACCTTTCTTTTTTTCCCCCACATTTTTTTAAAGATTAATTGTTTAGATTGCTTAAGAATACTTTTGAAAGGAACATGTCCATGGTTAAAACCCAAATATCCAAAAGGGACATAGAATGCTCACTTGAAAAACTGGCCACATGGGCTTTATGCTATGGTTTCCATAAATGTTATTTTATAGACTTTGCTTGATTGCATATTGTGTTTTCCATTTTTAAAAAAGTAAATGCATCCATGCGATTGCATAGTGACGTGAATCCTTGTCATATATTTAAATGGAAATGGACTTTATCAGCCTTAGGATCCAGTTCATTCTTCTTCTTTGTCTTTCTTTCTTTCTTTCTTTCTTTCTTTCTTTCTTTCTTTCTTTCTTTCTTCCTTTCTTTCTTTCTTTCTTCCCTCCTTCCTTTCCTTCCTTCCTTCCTTCCTTTTTCTTTTCTTTTCTTTTTCTTTCTTTCTTCCCTTCTTTCTTTCTTTCCTTCTTTCTTTCCTTCTTTCTTTCATTCCTTCTTTCTTTCTTCCCTCTCTCTCTCCTTCCTTCCTTCCTTCCTTCCTTCCTTCCCTCCCTCCCTCCCTCCTTCCTTTCATAGATGGACTTGGGTGGAGATTTATCCATCACAATAAATCAGCAGTTCAAAGGTCACTGCTTTTGCATCACTTATTTGATTCATAAGCCAATGGATCATGTGGGTCAGGTCTGTAAACTTTAAGAGGCAGAAAAGTCTACAATTTAACTGGCACTCCTTAAAGGTTATACATCATGAAAGTTAGAACTACAGTTTCTCAATATGTCTATCCATATGCTTACTTTTTCTTTGAGCAGGATTTGACTCATGGCGATGTCCATGAAGGCTGGAGATTTTTGTTTTTGTTTTCTCTTTGAATGAAGGTTCAGAATGAAAGTGTTGCACTGTCTTCTTTCAGGATTCATTTACGTATTTGTATCACTATTTGTCTGCTTGTGAAAAACATTTGTAGGAATTGGGTGTGCCTTGTTTAATGGAAAGAAGGACTAGGGATGACATGATAGCAGTGCTCCAATATCTCAGGGGCTACCACAAAGAAGAGGGAGTCAAGCTATTCTCCAAAGGATCTGAAGGCAGGACAAGAAGTAATGGATGGAAGCTAATCAAGGAGAGAAGCAACCTAGAATTAAGGAGAAATTTCCCAACAGTTAGATGAGTTAATCAGTGGAAGGGCTTGCCTTCAGAAGTTGTGGGTGCTCCATCAAGGATAGACCAAGTTTGTGCAAGTGAAAAACATGATTAGTTGGCTCTGCCTGTCACTATCATAAAGCACTAAACATCTCTGAACTCCCCTACCCCACTTTTACCCATAAATAAAACAAATGCTATAAGAAAGTTTGAACGTTTGCAAGCCAAAAATTCTATTTAATTATCAAATCGCCTTCATTTTGTTTGGGGAAAAAAAAAATGTAATTCAGTCTAAATCTCCTTGAAAATCATCCTCTTGAAATGTCATGCACCAAGCCAACCAATAGATTGCTTGAAGTTCTTCAGAAGTACTTCAAACTATATTATTTCCAGTGGCTGTAATGTAATAGCATTTTCTCCGTTCAGCGTACTTAGTTTTATTAGCACCTTGGTTAGAAGCAACCACATTTGAAGACCCAGGGATCTCATTATTCGAGAAGTGGATACAGTCTATTTATATTTTATCATTGATGGAATGTTTCACATCTTTTAATAGAAGTGCCCTGTTTGGGACTCTTGACTTTATTACTTCTGCTTCTTGATAACATACTTATTAGGGTATGCCAAAAAAGTTGAAATGGAAATTCAATTTGAGGGCAATTTCCCAATCGATTAATCAAATAAAATGGCTTGTTCAGTTGGAAGTATCAACTCACAATTCAGATCATCTCGATACTTCGTTTTGTATATGTCCAATGATCTGATTTTTCAAATCAGGTTTGAGTCATGGAATTGGTACACCTGGGTCTGAATCATCATTTCAAATGGAATTCTTTTGACATTTCCTGTACAAGGAGCAGTTTGTTTAGAATCAAATTGGCAATGTGAATTGAATCAGGGGTGATTGTCACAGTTCAAATATTTATTGCTTATTAGTATTTGTTCCTCAGTGTTCTTCTTCCAACAGATTGATATCTATTATAAATGCTGATGTAGCATTCCCTGAAAACTCAAAGAAGGAAAGTAAAATTTGATCTATTGAGCCGTGGGAAACTTAAGGAGGTGAAATGTAGACTATTTGTGCATTATTCATTACTTTGACAGTTCCTGTTAAGAGTGTGATAGAAATCTGGTTAACAGTTGCAAGAGGAAAAGAATAGTACAGTTTTCACAGATGTTGTTATTTAAATACTGCAGTTTCCAGGATTCTCAGAAAAAGGGCATTAGTGGTTTGCAATTCTGGAGGATTTTAATTCAATTGAGCCGGAAGACATCATGTTAGAGAAATATACGATGCAGAAAGCTCCTATGTTTTGATTTGATCAAGACGGAGGATGAAATGGAAGAATGGACTCCATAATAGGGCTCTTCTGAAGTGAAGTTAGGGAAACAGAATGACTTCAGCGATCACAACAAGAAGGCTGGAACAGCCCAAAATGTTCAGCGAGACAGCTCAAATTCAGTTTAACAGTTCAGAGGTATCGGACATACACATTTAGATTTGAGTGGTGTGAGAGCAAAAGAAATCACCAAAAAAAAAAAAAAAAAGGAGAGAAGGAGCAGGAGGGGGATAATTTGTTTCATGGGGATGTACAAAGTTAGCACCCACCCCTCTCCTAGAAGAATGAAATAAAATATTAAAAAGGCAGGATAAAATATTTCCCCTAGAAGAGAAATCCTAAGGGAGACAGAAGCTCCAGCTCCCTGCCCCTAGCAGATATTTGGTGCCCATTAAAAAAAGATTGGGCCATCCTATCTACAATCCTATCTTCAGCCTCAGGGTGAAAGGATTAGCCCTCACTCAAGATATAAACCAGAACAAAGCCATTAAGAAACAATAGGAATTGCCCAAAACCTTTTCAGAATACAAGCCTCTTCATTGCATCACCCTGCAAACTTCAACCAAGCCTGGGAACTCAGACAAATATGACCCCATAGGAATCTGACAACAGCCAATAGAATACACGTTCTTGCACAGGAACAGGAAGTTCAAGTGCAAAGCCCAAGAGAAAGTATAAATACCACTCTCTCTCTCTCAACTCTATGTGGTCAGCTGCCCAGAACCATGTTCTTGGTGGTTCTGCCTCATCGATAAGCCATCTTTCCAATCAGCCTCCATGTTTCCAGTGCTTTTCTCCCAGCTACTTCAGAGAATGCATCCCAGCAGTGGGATGAACCAAAGAGAATGTCTTCAGAATGTCAGAGCTTATCCCTCCCTCTTCCCCGCCAGCTGAACAGATAGAATAGAAGAGAATTCTTTATAGGCCAAGTGTGATTGGACCCACAAGGAATTTGTCTTGGTGCATAAGCTCTCAGTGTACATAAAAGAAAAGATACATTCGTCAAGAATCATAAGGTACAACACTTAATGATAGTCATAGGGAAACAGTCAATATAAATCTTAAGGATACCAGAAACAAGGTTAGAGTCATACAGTCATAAGGGGGAGGAGATGGGTGATAGGAACGATGAGAAGATTAATAGTAGTGCAGACTTAGTAAATAGTTTGACAGTGTTGAGGGAATTATTTGTTTAGTATACAGGTCCTCAATGGAAGGCAGGTTGGTAGTAATTCTTTTTTTCTGCAGTTCTATCTGCAACTCTGCCCCATCCCGGTTGCCAAGTCACAATAAAACAAACCAAGCAATAATTGCTTGCAGCCTACTAGTGTTATGCAACTCAGAGCATTTAGGACAGAGGGGAAAAAAAAGGAGAGGAATATTTTTCCAAGAGAGTCACACCTTGAGAGAGGTAGTAAAGAAATATTTACAAGCAGTGAATTAGAGGCAGTTTCAAACCTGCCAGTAGGCTTGCAGCCTTTGGAAGAAATATGTATTCTTTTCAGCTTTTTTTTGCGTATGTATTTAAACCCGAGAGATCAGAAAGCCATATAGATAGATAGAGGGAGGGAGGGAGGGAGGGAGGGAGGGAGGGAGGGAGGGAGGGAGAGAGAGAGAGAGAGAGAGAGAGAGAGAGAGAGAGAGAGAGAGAGAGAGATCGAGATCAAACTCTTGGATTAAAAACAACAAGAATTTGGAAACAGGAGGCATGCTTGACAAGAGAACAAACTACCCAAGGTTTTTGCTAGAGGTCTACAGAATGAAATTGGGGAGAATCCTTTTGAAATAACACAAATCACAAACGCAAGAATACAGAATAGATTCTGCTACAATATGTTGTTTTCCACTTGTACTTTCGATGTTGTTTAAGATGCTTTCTTAAATTTGCTGACACCAGCTTCCCGATTGCTAAGATACCTCTAACACCTGTTCCTGGGTGGGAGATGTGGGTACATTAGATGCTTGACTGCAATGTCAAGGTTCGGGTAAGGACGAGATCCTGCATAATCACTTTCTGCTAGAGAATTTATGTTTCAGGGTGTGAATTGTGCAAAAGTGGTGGTGTGCTTCTGTAGGAAGTTAGCCCCCACCCCTTTCCTAGAAGAATGAAATATTTTAGGAAATATTAAAAAGGCAGAATATTATGTTTCCCTGGATGAGAAATAGAGAAACGTGTTTTAAAGACAAAACAGCTCCCACCTTCCTGCCTACCCCCCCCCCTCGCTTTTGTCAATGGGCCAGAGGCAGAAACCCAATCCTTTGTCAATGGACCATCATCTGCAACACAGTAGGACCCATCTAGCAACAGAAACTAACACAATAGGACCCACCTAGCAACAGAAACTCACCACATGGCACCTGGGAAGATTACATCAGCCAGCAAGGCCAGCTAAGACCTCCAACCCCTGGGAGTGTGACAACCAATCAGGATACTCTTTCTGGGCTTCCTGGGGCCACCATTAAACCATCTTTCCAAGCACTCTCCATGTTTCCAGTGTCTTTTTCCTCACTTGGAGCTGAACCCAGAAGGATAATTCTTCTAACACTTCAAAACAAGGGAATGTTTTCACAACACGCAGCAATGTTGTGTAAAGTCATACAAGGGCCATTTAACTATTTGACTATTCAAACAATATGATAGAAGTTGACATAACAAGATATGGTGAAAAATGAATTTGTGATAAAGAATTATATAAAAGGGATGAATATAAAAGGAAAAAATGGGAAGATTGGAATAGATTATAAAAATTATATATATATAATATATATATAATATATATTATATATATATAATATATATATATATACAGTATATATAAGAAGCACGAAGCCAAAAACATCAGCCTGAAGATGATGAATGAGACTTCATCGAAACGTCGCCAAGACACTTCCAATTTTACGCGGGAGAAAACCCGAATAACCAAAGACATATATATATATATATATATATATATATATATATATATATATATATATATATATATGATGTATAAGATATGACCCAGTCAATACTCTGTTCATAAAATATGTATGATGATTTTTTTTTAAAATAAAACTTGTTTACCAAAAAAACCCACCTATTTGACTATTCTTATGGAAGGTTCTGCATTATGTTTTTCTATGTTTATTTTTCAAACCCCTCTTTTTAGATTTTTCAATTTGTTTTTATGTTCTTTAGCTTTTTATGTGCTTTTATTTTTGTATTTTGATGCTTTTAAATTTCTTGTAGCTATAGTAATGGCAATAGCACTTAGATGTATGTACTGCTTCCTAGTGCTTTACAGTGTACTCTAAGCATTGTATCTCACTCTCCTTATTATGTTTCATCATTGTTAAAGGTTGATTTAATTAGAGAGAAGATCTAAAAATGCAAAAACCCTAAACCCTGTTATAAAGCTTATGTGCACAAATTCAGCACTGTTTCTTCTCCTCCTTTTTCAGACAGCAAAACAGTCTTGTCTGCATATCTTAACTTGTTAGCATTTTGACCTCTAATTCAGTGGCTAGCTTTGAATAATTTTTTTTTAATTGTTTGAGATATTCCCCATAACTTTTCAAAAAGGGGGAGCCAGGGCTAAATTCAAGTGGTTTGTAAGAGGTATGGAAAAAAGCCAGAAACATTTTCAAAGAATCTATTAGAACCTTAGGATTTTCCAGTTTACTGCTAAACTAGGTGCCAGAGTGACATCAAATGTTACATTTGGATTACACTCAGTGGCATAGAAGCGCCAAAATCTGGTTTAGTTGTATTTCTGATTTAAAGTGATGGAATTTTTCAACAATAGTTAGACTCTTGTTAGCACTTGATAGGGTGAAAGGATCAAAATTCCTTCAGCAACCTATAGAGTAGAGTAGAGTAGAGTAGAGTAGAATATAATAGAATAGAATAGAATAGAATAGAATAGGAATAGGAATAGGAATAGGAATAGGAATAGAAATAGAAATAGAAATAGAAATAGAAAAAGAAAAAGAAAAAGAAAAAGAATGGAATGGAATGGAATGGAATGGAATAGAATCAGAATCAGAATCAGAATCAGAATCAGAAAAAGGAAAAGGAAAAGAAAAAGAAAAAGAAAAAGAAAAAGAAAAAGAAAAGGAATGGAATGGAATGGAAAAAGAATGAAATAGAAAAAGAAAAAGAAAAAGAAAAGGAATGGAGTGGAGTGGAGTGGAGTGGTGTGGAGTGGAATGGAATAGAATAGAATAGAATAGAATAGAATAGAATAGAATAGAATAGAATAGAATAGAATAGAATAGAATAGAATAGAATGGAATGGAATAGAACAAAACAATAAAATAAAATAAAATAAAATAGCTTTATTTGGCCAAGTGTAATTAGACACACAAGGAATTTATCTCCAGTGCAGAAGCTCTCAGCGTATATGCAGATCAACAGAGTAATAGTAAGCATAATAATAATACCAATAAGAGGGAGTTGTATTGCATTGCGTTGAGTTAAATTTGGATAATTTGCCATTAGGGAGGACAGCGGTAGCAGTGATGTGTAGCGGGTGCAAGGGGAATGGCTGAAAGCAGCATTGCCACATCACAATGCAAGCCCCACGTCTTTTCTGTCTGTATGACGACATCAACCCCCTGCAACACATTACACCCCATCGTCGTTCTAAGGAAAGCAGGAAGATTCCCCCCACTAGCCGCTGCTGATTCAGATGCAGCTTTGGTTTTGGGCTCCTTCGAAAAAGGCACTCACAATCTTATCCCTCCATAAAGTTGTCATCGGATTTGACATGCTTTAATTTCCCAGTCTCTTTTAATGACAGGAGATTTAGCATCCCGATGATCAGACTGTCACAAATTCTTCTTGACAAGTTAATTGTCCACCCTTATCTTCTATTTCTCCAGAAGATTACCATCCAAAGATGCAGAAATGACCCTCTGTTTTCTTTTGTTTTTTGGGCCTCCCCTAAGGTATTCGAACTATCTCTCTCACACACCAACACTCCCCCCCCCCCACACACCAAAAGAACTAGGTCTGAGTAAATGGCATGGAAAAAATCGGGAACAGATCATGCATGAAGAAAGGAGAACACAGAACTGATGCAATTTTTTTTTTTTTTTTACTCCCCATGCGATTTTAATTATATTCCTTGCTCAGGTTTATTGGAAAATAAACACAAACTTTCTTGGGAGAATACAAAACGGCTCTTAAGTTTGATTTTGGATTTGACATAATGTGTCACATGTGATAGATATAAGCAGTGGTGGGATTCAAGTAATTTAACAACCGGTTCTCTGCCCTAATGATTTCTTCCAACAACCAGTTTGCCAAACTGCTCAGAAAGTTAACAACCGGTTCCTCCAAAGTGATGCGAACCGGCTGAATCCCACCACTGGATATAAGTTTCTGAAAAAACATAGAAAGAGCATTAGGAAGGGTTATTTTTTTTTTCTTCCTCTGCCTCTCACTGATGTCGTGTTGTTTGATTTGTTATATACATGTAATTCTTAGGTTTTATAAGGGCAAAGCATTTATTGAACATGAAATATACGTAGGGCTCTCGGCCATCTTTCATTGTTTTTGAAAATGAGATTTGAAGGATTATAGGATAACATTTCTTGAAACAGCAATGAATTCACCCTCCTGGTTCTAAAAACTATAAAATGCAACAAGTAACAATACAGTTCCCTATCCAATGGGACCATAAATGCAATCAGTCATCAACGTCCATAATATCAATTTTGAATCTGACGCGTGAAATGCATTTTTGAACATTATTAATCATCTTCCTTAGTGGCTCGTATTTTCTGAAATGTTAGATGAAACTTGAGAATCTATGATTCAATGGGAGTTGAATGAGCAAAATGCAGCCAAAATTAGATGTTTTTTTTTAAAACCATCTAATCTAAACCTATTTTGCTTAGAATATCCCTCCACATCGTTGTCATCCTAACTTTGTGTGTTTCTGCCAATGTTTGTTCTGCACATTTCATTTTTATCTAGACTTGTAATGTTATTGGCAGGCATTCTGGTAACTCCAAACCATCCTTGAATCAAGAGACATGGAAATCAATTTATTTTATTTTTTTTTGGAAATTTTTTTTTATTTTTAAACAAAACTTAAAACATAAAACAATTATCATCCATTACAATTACAGAAAGTGTATTGATCAGTTACAAATCTTTTGTGTTTAATCCTCTACCCAACATTTTCTTATTTAACAATTTATTACATTATTACTCTCATTTAGAGCCTTGGTAGAACAGTGGTTTAATGCACCCTGTTATTAACACAGCTGCCTGCAATTTCTGCAGGTTCGAATCTCCCCAGGCTCAAGGTTGACTCAGCCTTCCATCCTTTCTAAGGTAGGTTAAATGAGGACCCAGTTTGTGGGGGCAATAAGCTGACTTTGTATAAATATACAAAAGTATGAAGGCTATTGCTTAGCGCATTGTAAGCCGCCCTGAGTCTCCGGAGAAGGGCGGCATATAAATCAAATTAAAAAATAATAATTAAAAAAAATTACCAATTATTTAATTTGATGGAAATCAATTTATTGTTTTCTTCATTTGCTTGCCCATTTGTTAATTCTACCCCAAAAATTGAAATTGTGTTCATACCTGTGTTTCTTAGAAGTCAGCTTTACTTTGGTGGCCTGGAGTTGTAGAATTTGACAAAGACTCCATCCAACCCATAGTTTTCTTTTCTGCATCCAACTAAGATGAAAAGTCATTTTTAGATTAACTTTTTCATCAAAAACATTATTTTTTTTTCCATAACAAGTATATAGTTTGGAATTGCGGTGGGCCCTTTAAGAGGATGTGACTCAAAACTGACTCAACCTCTATGTTTGAGCATACTCAATCATCATACGAAAGCAGCTGGAAATGAGTGTTAAAATGTCAGTTGAAGACGATGCCTAAATCAGGGGTGGGTTCTACTTACCTTTACTACTGGTTCGCAATGGGATCGCCTTGCTTCGGCACATGTGCAGAAGCTCCTGTGCATGTGCAGATCGCTGGTGACAACATCTGGGGTGGTGGGCGGGGCCTCCTGCCAGTTTTATTACTGGTTCTTGTGAACCGGTCCAAACCAGGGGCAACCCACCACTGGCCTAAATACAGAATGGGACATTTTGCACCGGCCACATTTTCATGCCCTCTTCTCCGCAGACACCCCCCCCACAACCAACAAAATGCTCAGGGACAAGCGTGAATTGACTGGGAGAAGTGGGCAAGGCAGGAGTGCCAGCTGACCATTGCCAGAGAAGAATTGCCAGTGGAGGTCCTGCCAGGCATAAACACCAGTGGCAGTGAGGGGAGGGGGGGTCAGCTGCAGTGTGAAGCCCACGGAGAAGTAGGCACGATAATACGGCCAGCGCAAATTATCCTACTCACCTAAATAATGGACTTGTTTTACCAAACCCAACCATTGATTGAAGCAAATTATACAAAGAATTATGAAAAACAAATAATGCATATTGCAACCCTCAATGTAAAATTGAGATGAATTCCACGTTTTCATATACAATGAAATCCAAAGCAAATTTTCAACCTGCAGAGAAGAGAAACATCTGAAATAACTTGAGAGGAGCCAAAATGAATTTCCTCCTATTTTTATGCATGTTTCTGTTTAGAGGAAGGTTTGGCTCCAACAATATCCTGTATTATTAACATATTATAATATATCACTGATTATAAATTTCCCTGTATACAATGTGAACGCCAAACTAGAAATATGGGGAAAAAAATATTTTGTGATCAACAGTGCCATGTTATTATTCCAGCTGAATGTTACCAATTTTAAAACACCATATCGAAAAAAAGAAGAAATCTAGTTTGTTTTAAAACCTTATTTAATTCCAGTTCATGATTACCGGCATTCGTAACATCTCTTCTTGCAGGCAAAATTATACGATGAAGAGCAGCTGATGTCAGCTGCATATTAAGTATGATGAAGAGGTTGAGACAAGGGAGACTATCAAGATGGAAGGAACACATGTCATCAAGCGGTATTTCTATTTTACCAGTTGATCCATTCCCTCTTCACTTGAAAGCAATTAAATGTGGAGCGTGACATCTCAGAAGCTTCTCTAATGAATTCTTCTAGCGGCAATTTGGTGAGTGCAGAATCCGGTCTCCAGGGTGACAACCAGAGACTGTTGGAAGGAACATTGGTGCCCAAATTAGGCCTCCCCTTGTTCATAATCTTGACAATTTATGTGGCTTTCAATCATCGAAGCCCATTTAATGCAACAGTTCTGCATTCCCATTCAGCTTGATTGGCTTAGACTTTCTAAGCTCCTTTGAAGCGGTGGAAGGTTTTATTTTGTCTACTGATGCCAACATTTAATTACAACTACAGGTACTCCTCAACTTACAATCAATCAATCAATCAATCAATCAATCAATCGGAATAGAGCTGGAAGGGATCTTGGAAGTCTTCTAGATCAACCCCATGCTCAAGCAGGAGGCTCTATACCATTTCAGACAACTGACTGTCCAGTCTCTTCTTAAAAATCTCCAGTGATGGAGCACCCATAACTTCTGAAGGCAAGTTGTTCCACTGGTTAATTGTCCTCACTGTTAGGAAGTTTCTCTTCAATTCCAGGTTGCTTCTCTCCTTGATTAGTTTCCATCCATTGTTTCTTGTCCTTTGGAAAATAAGTTGACACCCTCTTCTTTGTGGCAGCCCCTCAAATACTGGAATACTGCTATCATGTCTCCCCCTAGTCCAGGGGTGAAATCCAGCAGGTTCTGACAGGTACTGGAGAACCGGTAGTGGAAATTTTGAGTAGTTTCAAGAACTGGCCAATACCACCTCTGGCTGGCCCCAGAGTGGGGTGGGAATTGAGATTTTGCAATATCCTTCCCCCAGGAGTGGGGTGGGAATGGAGATTTTGCAGTATCCTATTTAATTCCCTCCCTCCCTCCTTTGTTCCTTCCTTCCTTCCTTCCTTTCTTCCTTTCTGCCTTTCTTTCTTTCTTTCTTTTTTCTTCCTTCCTTCCTTCCTTCCTTCCTTCCTTCCTTCCTTCCTTCCTTCCTTCCTTTCTTTCTTTCTCCCTCCTTCCTTCTCTGTCAGGAGGAGTGAATAGCTTATAGGGTCTACAAGAGAGCCACTGAGGCCACACTGATTCTTTTCTTCTGATATGTATCACATCACATGCCCTTGGGCAGCTACAAAGGTGAGAGTTATAAGCGGAGAAAGTATAAAAATGACATGCTTAAAATGCATGCCTGCAGAGTCGCCGCTAAAAATAGAAATGTAAAAAATTATTAACAATCAAACCGGGCAAAATTGTACAACTTTCTCTCACCCTTAATATTCAAATGGAGATGCTCCGCTTTTATGTACGATAGAGACACAATTATGCACCTGCTTAGAGAGCTGCGGTTGTAGTCCTGCTTTTACAATTCGTAACGGTGTTGAATTGCTTATTCCCACGGGTGAAGTTTTCTATTATCTAGCTGTAACATTGAGAGAAAGTAAATAGTTCTTTCGAGTAAATGAGATGGATAGGAGCTAGCTTGTTTCTGATATTAAATTGGGGATTTGATAAATGCGGGAGTTGACACACATCTTCAGTTGTGTATAAAATCCAAATGCACAGTCACTAAGGACTCCTTGCCACTCTCCCATTGGAAAATGTCAAGGGGGTAGCAAACATGGATTGAACCAACAGGTCCGCAAACGGATTATTATTGACATCCTTCAATCTTTCCCTGCACTAATTCTCCACCACATCTTCTTCAGCCTCCTCGCTGTCTGACTCGAGCGCCGACTGCACAGGCTGCTGGCGTGACACCACACCAGCCTCCTCGTCGTCAGAATCAGCCACAATCCATGCAGGCCGCTGGCGGGCCACAACAGATCCAGGTCTACAAAGCCTGAATCCTGAGCATACTCTTGTACTGCAGTGGTTTTGGACCGTTTACGCATGGCAGGAGAGAAAGTTGAACACCTTTCATATGCGCTGTCTCCGATGAATTGTTGGCATCACCTGGCAGGACAAAGTTCCAAATAGCGCAGTCTTGAAACGTGCTGGAATTTCTAGCATGTATACAAAAATTGAAACAGCGATGTCTACGCTGGTTGGGGCATGTCGTGAGAATGGCTGATGGTCGGATTCCGAAAGATCTCCTGTATGGAGAACTAGTGCAGGGAAAGCGCCTCAGAGGGAGACCACAGCTGCGATATAAGGATATCTGCAAGAGGGACCTAAAGGACCTGGGAATGGACATTAACAACTGGGAAACCTTGACCTCCAATTGTTCATCTTGGAGGCTAAAGACGCAGCATGGCCTTCTCCAATTCGAAGAGACACTTGAGGCAAAGAGGCAGTCCCAGAACCAGCGAAATCTGGGGGCTGGGCAGGGGACAGAATGTACCTGCCCTCAGTGTGATGATGATGATGCTTTCTAGGGAAAATAAAAAAAACAGAGTAGTGGTTTGAGTTTATCTCATCCTGACCAGAGCAGGGGTGAAATCCAGTAGGTTCTGACAGGTTCTGGAGAACCGGTAGCGGAAATTTTGAGTAGTGCAGAGAACCGGCAAATACCATCTCTGGCTGTCCCCAGAGTGGGGTGGGAATGGAGATTTTGCAATATACTTCTCCCAGGTGTGGAGACGGAATGGGGATTTTGCAGTATCCTTCCCCTGCCATGCCCACCAAACCATGCCCACCCACCACATCCACAGAACCAGTAGTAAAAAAATTGGAGTTTCACCACTAGACCAGAGAAATTCTTTTGTGCATATGCGTGTTTATCTGTGACAAGTAATTGTAACTATATCTCTGTTTACCATGTTAAACAATAGCCTCATTTTAAGTGTTAATCAGTAAATAATTTTATTAGATGTTATTTATTTTAACTTCATTATATCTGGGCACATTCCTGAAAACTCCAGGAGATTAGAAAATAACCGCTCAAACTTGCATCCTGGAACTGGGTTTTTTTTTTTTTTGATCAAGGTCTACAGTGAATGAATAACTACAGTATTAATTAGCAAAAGAGATTGAAATATAATTGAATTATACATTCCAGATTTACTCAGGGACATGTACTTTTATAAATGCATTTGGACTCAGTCTGATTTTTCTGTTCATTTATGCATTTTTTCTAAAGAGTTTTTTTTTTCTCTCCAAGATTTGCAAACTCGGGATTCTGCTTTTGTTGATTTATACGATTTATACCCCTTGAATTTCCTTGTTTTGAGAGAGTCTAATTAGAAGTGTTCTTATTTTCAAGAGTCCAATCTTGGAAAAAAAAATAACTGCAAGAAAATATCTTGGGTCCCCCCCCCCCTTACATTTATAAAGCCAGACCAAGAGATAAATTAGACTCTACTATCTCCATAGCTTCTACAAGACTCCAAGTTATTATATTATAAATAAACATTAACTTGTGTATTGTCTCTTATCTCTGAGTCATCAGCAATAAATCCAGTACTATGCAGCAGAATACTGATACACAGATACATCTTAAAGCTGTCATTAGTTTAAACATTTATTTGTTTGTTTATTTGTTTATTTATTTATTCATGCATCCTTTTGTATTGTAATCTATTGTAATATGACATTCAACCTCTCTTATTCACCTTCCAATTGTTCAACGAGGTGTCTTCCTTTCCATATTTCTCTTATCAATTAACCTACTGATTTGATTTCTTCTTGCATTGCTGGACATTAGGTTCTCGTTGTCTGGAAATTGTTCAAACATCTCAATCAAGTTATGAGAGCAGGAGGAGGGACAAGCACACGAGTTGTAAAGGTTAAGGATCTAATATTTTGTCAAGGAAAGAAATGTGGGGAAACAACAACAACTCGGTGGCCACTGAAAGCTACCTAGAGACAGTTAGCAATAATGACATTTGTCCTTCCTGCCCCAAGGACAGTTTATCAGTGTTGCTGTAAAGAATATCACCTTGTCTAGGTGAGGATAAAGAAGGAATTGAGTAATAGCCGCACAGTTTCCTGATTTCCTGTACTGTAATTTCCTGCGCATTTAGTCAGTCTTCTCTAAGAAAACATTTTGAAAGGAACTTGTAGGAGTTGTTAAAGAGAAAAAGTTGAAATTGATGTTTCGTGTTCAGTAGGTTGTACGGAAACAGAAGGAAGACTTAAAAAATAAAAATCTTTCTTGATTGACACATGTACTTATTTTACTTAACTATTGTTTGTGTGGAATACACACGACAAAGAATAAAACCAACGTAAGTTAATTCATCATCCCAGTGGTGAAATCCAAATTATTTTACTACCGATTCTGTGGGTGTGGCTTGGTGGGCATGGCGTGGCTTGGTGGGCGTGGTTTGGTGGACTTAACCCAACACAAATAACAGCAAAAGGGATATATCCTTTACTGATGATCTTTGTAAACTCAAGGTCTCCTAATCATCTTTGTTGCTTTTCTCTGCAACTTTACTAGACTCTTGACATCTTTTTTTTTTGTATTGTGCTGACCAGAATTGGATGGAGAATTCCAACTGTGGCCTTACCAATATGGTATAAATATACATTATATGTATCTTTTAAAGGACAGTTGTCAGATCTGTGGCTTTTCCTCCTGTCCCCCAAGGTCATTTTCACATACCATCACAACATGAAATAGGGACATTCCAGGACCACAAGACCATATCTTCATTCAACTTCACATGACAAATTGCCCTAACTCATTTCCTTCTAACAGGGACGTGGTGGCTCAGTGGCTAAGATAGTGAGCTTGACGATTGAAAGGTCGGCAGTTCAGCGGTTCGAATCCCTAGTGCCACGTAATGGGGTGAGCTCCCGTTACTTGTCCCAGCTTCTACCAACCTAGCAGTTCGAAAGAACGTAAAAAATGCAAGTAGAAAAATAGGGACCATCTTTGGTGGGAAGGTAACAGCATTCCATGCGCCTTTGGGATTTAGTCATGCTGGCCACATGACCATGGAGACATCTTCAGACAGCGCTGGCTCTTCGGCTTTGAAACGGAGATGAACACCAGCCCCTAGAGTCAGGAACGACTAGCACATATGTGCAAGGGGAACCTTTACCTTTACCTTTATTTCCTTCTAAGCTCTACAAAATAAGTCATCTTTGAAAATAAATATGTGTGAATGTTTGCTTTTATTTTAGAGGTCATTAAATCTGTGAATTTCTGTGTTTGGAGGAAATCAGTCTATTTTAAAAGGCTGTTGTAAAAGGTAGAATTAAGATGCAATATCTGGAGCTATTTCTAAAGAATTTATTGTTATTCTATGCCGGTTATAATTTGATTATAAGGCATTTTGAAAACCTTGTACGTAGAAAGCAATTCTAATTCCCTCAACAAGTCTCTAATTGATAAATATACATTTTTTTTCAACGTGATTATTATGACCTGTAAGTGTCAAGTAATTTTAAAATTCATGGGGTACAGAAAATATTTAAGTTTTTTTTTAAAAAAAAAAAACTATTTGCAAAACAGAAGCTTACATATTTTCTTTTCAGACTTCATTAAATTACTATCCCGATTTTTCACAGATTCAGTAATACAGTGAATAAGGCTTTGCAAAAAAAAAAAAAAAAGATAGTTTTATAATACAAGAAGCAAAAACAGCTGTAGCCATAAGGAAAATTATTCTCAAACCATACCGAGTTAATGGCTTTATTAGGCTGATTCACAGTCACAAAACAAAATTTTCAAGCTCATCATTGTGAGATGGTAAAGAATGAAAACATGAAAGGGGAAAGCTTCAATCTCTGGATGCAATTACATCTCAGAGCATGAAGAGGCTGCCATTTAATAATAATAATAATTTATTGAACTTGCACACTGCCTGATTCTCAAGGGCTCTGAATGGCTCACAAATAAGCCAAGAGTTTACAATAGGTATTCTGGCCTAGGCCTCCTGAGTCAGTAAAACACAGGAGTAGTCCCAAAAACCTGTTTCATTGCAACAGCTGTGAATTCTGTTCATTCACAGATGAGTCCCATATAGTTGTAAAGAGTCCTTTGGGATAAGGCTGATAATCACCCATCTTTATCTCCCTTGACACGCTGCCAAAGACCTCACTGGCAAAGCCACACAGTGTCCAGAATCAAACAGAGCTTCAGGCTTTAAACTGCACAGAATTAACAACATTGCTTCCTGCAAAGGCCCATGTGCCTTTGCTCCTCTTTTAAGTCTTATGGGAGGGGCCAATCATCTCCAAGCCGTACTCCTGAGTCATCCCATTTGTTTTAACTGTTCTTGCCTTCTGGCAGCTCTGCGCATGCGCACACTGGGAACAGGCTCCCTCTGTTCCTCTGCCTTGCTGAGGTCCGACTCTGGAGGCTCCAGAGGCAGCACGTACCTCCCAGATGGCCCTTTCTCTGCCTCCAATGCAGAGCCCTCATCCGAGCCTTCCCCAGACTCCAGGACTGGCCCATGTTCCTCCCCAACCTCCTCACTGTCCAACTCTGCTGCCAGCTCTGCAGGCCACCGGTGGACCACAACAATAAGTTCCATAAAACACAAGACCTTATATTTATAAAACCTTAGTAAGATCACACCTGGAATACAGTTTTGGTCACCGTTGTAAGGACCTGTCTCAGTTACCTTCTCAAGAAAGTACAAGTCTTGAAGCAGTTTACATTTCAAAAGGAACTTTTACTGAGGGATAGTGATTGCAGAGAAGTCAGGCGGTGTTGTGGTCCACCAGCTGCCAGCAGAGCTGGCGGCAGACTCAGACGATGAGGAGGTTGGGGAGGAACTTGGGCAAGTCCTGGAGACTGGGGAAGGCACTGATGGATGCTCTGCGTCGGAAGCAGAGATAGAGCCAGGACCATCCGACATTTCCTAGCTGCCTTTGGAGTCGGAGATAACTGGGAAAGAAGAACAGCTGGGGCCTGTTCCAGATGCACGTATGTGCAGAGCTGTCAGGAGAGGAGAACAACTGAGGAACAGTGGCCGGCTTGAGAAGAAAGGCACATGTGGACGCTGAATGGCCTCACCCTGGCTGGGGAATAAATAGAAGCAAAAAGGGAGTGGTGGTTGCAGAAGACAACAGTTCGTATTTCTTTCAGAAGATTTGCTTAGCTTGCCAGCTAAGGTTGGGTCAGAACAAGCGGAGTCTGAAAATCCCCATGTGAAGCGTTAAGCTAATTTCCTCTGTTCAATGCCCCCCACCCAATATCCTTTGTCTGTTAGTAGCCAATAAAATGTCGCAAAGATGTTGTCAACACTCCGAGGTGGGATGGTGAGAATAGGTCATCCTTGGGATGCCGCTGTTCTGTCCCCAACCACACGCGCACACACCAACAGACGTTCAAGAGTTAAAGACCAAACCAGCCAGCAAAATCCTTTTCCTTATGATAACGGAACTTGGCAACAACCTAGTGGCTGCCTGCCAAGAGTTTATTATTTACGAAGAGGAGAGATAACTTCTCCCCACTCCTGGTACATCAAAAGAAACAGCTCAATAATTACGGAGTCAATCAAGTCCAGAGATAATCCAGCAAAGTCTATAGCAAAAAGTCCAGCAATGCAGAATGGCGTGGAAGCTTTCAGCTTTGTTCGTCACAAGGTTTGACTGGCTGCCACACTCCCTTTTATATCCTGTGGGATGTGGTCCAGTGACTCAGCCTAATCTTGGGCATGCCTTTTCTTCTGTTGTGCGCACTTATCTCTGCGACACTGGCGTGGATCCAGCCAAGACTCATTTCCCTCATCATTGTCCATCTGTGGCTGCGTGGGGGTGCTTGGCCCCGGCCCTATCCCTTGCCCTTCAGCGGACACCGAAGGCATTACCAGAGAGGAGGGTCCTGGAGAGGAAGGCCTTGCCAACTCCTTTCCTTCACTCTCGGAGTCCTCTCCTGCCAATGACACAGGCTCAGGTAACGGAGCCACAACAGCCGCAACCCTGAATACCAGGCTGAAACCGGCTGAGAAGGAGTCTGTGCAGATGGCCCATCATCCCGCCCCTCAAACTCCCAAGCAGTAAAAGCAAAAGCGTGCAAAACATCCAGCCCACAAAGTTCTCCTCCCTTCCCCCTTCAGAATGGCAAGGTTCCGACAGGGAACTCACAACCACATTACAGAAAAGATGTTGAGATTTTTTTAAAAAGGGCAGAAAAACCTCTTTGGCCAAAGAGGTTGCAAAAAAAAAAAAATGCTTTGAAAAGCCTCTCAGACGATCAGGCAACTCAGCTGGGATCGCCAGAGAGGCTTTTAACAGCATTTTTTTTTCCTACAACCACTTTGGTCGAAGAGGTTGTAGAAAAAAATGCTTTGAAAAGCCTCTGACGATCCCAGCTGAGCCACGCGATCATCAGAGGCTTTTTTTTTTTTACTTTTAAAAGCATTTTTTTTTTGGTGGAAGAGGTTGTAGAACCTCTGATGATCGTGGGCATGGTGGGGGGGGGGGCACAGGGATTTTTGCTACTGGTTCTCCGAACCACCCGCCGCCATCACTACTGGATTGGGCGATCCGGTCCAAACCAGAAGCATTTCACTCCTGATCCAAGCACCCCACGCAGACTTACCCTAAGCAGTGGCAACTTGGACCACATGTAAACAATGATTTTAAAAAAAAAACGTGAATAATGTGAGGTGGGAAAAAAAGAAGTTTTGTGAAACATTGATACCCTTTCGTGCTGAATATTTTGGCCTTTCAAACATTTGGCTCAGTGCATGGTAGAATATCTTAATTTTTCTAAAAGAGGCACCTCGTGCAATTACTAATGAATCAATGACATCGCGCAGAGCAAAAACCAAACAGACTCGTCATATGAATCATTGCCTCCCTGTAGATCTGTTTATTTAGATGGTTCTTTTCCAAAACAGAATGCAGAGCTCAACGCTTTGCCAGTTGGCCTTTTCCAAGTCAGCCAATATGCTTGGGTCTCTGGCTTTTATTTGTGGTTCCAGGGACATATTCATTAATACAGATTTTTTTTTGTCTGAGGAACTTTATTCCATTATTGCTTCATCATTTCCATTTAGCATCATAAACACTCTGCTCCCAAAGTAAGAGTTGCATTCCATTTTGGAAAGCTACCAGAACTACAGTAGAGGGCCAAAAACCATACAACCATTGGACAGGAAGACAAAAAAGTAGTGCAGAAACTACCAACTGTTTGCTCCAACAGGGGATATTCTGAATTTTAATTCAATGTTAATAATTCCATAGGTCTTTAAAAAATATGATCAAAAGCCCAAGTTATTTCTGCCTGCCTGCCTGTCTGTCTCTCTTTGGAATCCTTCTCCTTCTCCTCCTCCTCCCTTTCTTCCTCCTCCTTCTATGTCTCCTTTTTCTTTTTTCTTTCTGTCTATCATTATCATCACCATCATCATCTCTATATATTTACATTTTGCTGATAAAGAAATAAAGGGAGACTAGTATAGATCTATTTCAAGCTTTTTAGCTTTCATCAGCTAGCCATACCCTTACTCGGATTCGAACTTGGGCTTCCTGCATGTTAGGGAATTGAATTAACCTTCTGAGCCACAAATTCTCCTCCCTTCATCAGCTTGATGTATGTATGTATGTATGTATGTATGTAGGTAGGTAGGTAGGTAGGTAGGTAGGTAGGTAGGTAGGTATAAAATCTTCATCTCTTTTTCCTCTCACACACTATCTATCATTATCTATCTATCATTATCTATCTATCTATCTATCTATCTATCTATCTATCTATCTATCTATCTATCATCTATCTATCTATCTATCTATCATCTATCTATCATCTATCATCTATCTATCTATCATCCATCTGTCTATCTATCATCTATCTATCTATCTATCTATCTATCTATCTATCTATCTATCTATCTATCTATCTATCTATCTATCTATCTATCTACCTATCATCTATCTATCTACCTATCATCTATCTATCTATCTATCTATCTCTATCTATCTATCTATCTATCTATCTATCTATCATCTATCATCTATCTATCTATCATCCATCTGTCTATCTATCATCTATCTATCTATCTATCTATCTATCTATCTATCTATCTATCTATCATCCACCTATTTATCTATCTATCTATCTATCTATCTATCTATCTATCTATCTATCTATCTATCATCTATATATTCATCCATCCATCCATCCATCCACCCACCCACCCACCCACCCACCCACCCATCCATCCATCCATCCATCCATCCATCCATCCATCCATCCATCCATCCATCCATCCATCCATCTATCTATCTATCTATCTATCTATCTATCTATCTATCTATCTATATATCCTATCTATTTGTACATCTTAATAGTCAGCTGATATTCAGCAATCCTGATCTGCCTGGATGAAGATTTGTTCATCCAAGTGAGAGGCCAACTTCCAAAGACAATTCTGTTGTCAGCCTGAGGTGTTGGATTTTTTCCATTTCAGAATGGCTGGTACTGCAAGATAAGTTTCTCTGTGACACAATTTCAGGATGAGTCTCCGTCAATGTATGAAAAGCCATCATTTTAACTTGCTATTAAGAACAAAAGTAGCAAGGTACAAGAAAAAAGAATCAGTGAAAACTCTACTGGGAAGAAGACTCTCATTCTTCCTGAGCAAAAAGTTAACGATTATCTCCACTTCACCAACGTCATAGCCTTGTTTTGAAAATAAAACAGGGCAGGAAAGGGGAAAAATAATATTTTTTTCATGGAGGGGAAAATGTCATGAAGTGATTATTTCTTCAGTGTGGAAGAAAAAATAAAGGCTTAGAAAAATGTGTTTGGAAGTTAAAATAACACACTTACCCACAAATGTTCCTAGAAACCCATTTAAGTGAAAGCATCCGGAGCCTGATACTATTATATGCAACTGTAGAATTAAATCTTGCAAGCAGGCAAAGGAAGAAAATGCAAGCTGACTTTGCAGGGAAAAGGCCTTCAAACCAGACACTGAATTGAGAGTTTTCTGCAACAACAGGTCAGGTGACACTTAGCAACTTGATAGTGTGGATCTTTATTGTAGCTGTGAGTTGGTAGAGCTCAAGGTAAACGTAACATTGGAAAGTGTCACTCCAAACACACTGCCTGCCAGGATCTTGAAGCGATTTTTGTCACACAGTCCTCTCCCTGGCATTGCTACGGATCTGAGAGCTTGCCCGAAGCAAGGATTTGGAGCCAATATCATACCCACACACAGTATACATAATACTCCCACCAAAGGTGACAAGGTGTTGCGGTTACATATGCTAGACCAGTGATGGCTAACCTTTTTGCCATTGCGTGCCAAAAGCAGGGGGTGCCCATACCCCCTGCTTTTGGCACACGACAGTAAAAAGGTTACCAGTGGGCCTGGTAAGCCCCTTTTTCACCCTCCCCAGGCTCCGGAGGCTTTCTTGGAGCCTGGGGAGGGTGAAAACAGCCTTCCCCACACACCCCAGAGGCCCTCCAGAGGCCAGAAATGGCCCATTTCCCAACTTCCAGTTGGCCCGGAAGGTCCATTTTTTACTCTCCCCAGCTCCATAGGCTTTCTTGGAGCCTGGGGAGGGTGAAAACAGCCTTCCCCATGCCTCCCTGGAGCCCCTCCAGAGGCCAGAAATGTCCGGTTTCCCGATGTCTGGTGGGCCCAGAAAGCCCGAAAATCAGCTGGCTGGAGCTCAGCTAGGACAATGCTCGTGTGCCCACAGATATGGCTCCACGTGCCACCGGTGGCACGCGTGCCATAGGTTCGCCATCGTGGTGCTTGACAAATGAGAAATGAGCATTAGAAGGTTTAAGTCCTAAATTGCATTAACAGAAGGAATACAGTCAAGTTCAAGTGAGGTACTAATACCACTCTATAAAGCCTTAGTAAGACCACACCTAGAGTATTGCATCCAGTTTTGATCACTACACTAGAAAAAAGATGTTGAGACTCTAGAAAGAGTGCAGAGAAGAGCAACAAAGAGGATTAGCTTAGTTGGCTGGAGAACTCTGGGAGCTGAAGTCCACAAGTCTTAAAGCTGCCAAGTTTGAAGACCTCTGGTCTAAGTACTATTGCTACATTTGACTTTAAAAAATACTAAAGCAATGGAAAGAAAAAAAATATTAAAATCCTTCTGAAACATAAAATATATGCCAAAGCATGCATTGATTTGAAAGCTTTCTGTGAATTTTCTTGAAATGAAAAATAGGCAGCCCACCAACGCTCTGCTAAAATAGGACATGGTTCATGCGTGTCTAATTTTAGTAGATTTCTCATTAAGATTGTTTTGAGATCTATTTTGTAGCCATTGTTTTTTGAGCTGGATGTTAAAATTTTGAAGGATTGTAGGCAGGATCCTGCTAGGGTCACATTCCTATGAATGTAGCAATTCAAAAGGAATAGCAAAAGCACTTAGACTTATATACCACGTCATTGGGCTTTATAGCCCTCTCTAAGCAGTTTACTGAGTCAGCATATTGCCCCACAACAATCTGGGTCCTCATTTTACTGACCTCGGAAGGATGGAAGGCTGAATCAACTTTGAGCCTGTGAGGATCGAACTCCTGGCAATGGGAATGCAGATTAGCCTGCAATACTGCATTCTAACCACATGTACCGCCACGGCTCTAATAAAAGTAACTGCACTCACTTTGGGGGCTGGCAAGGGTCACACAAGCAAGTATATTAATACAAATAATAGTTGGCTTAATATATGAATTTCTAGCAATCTATGTGCTTCCTTGAATGTCCAGACAGTTAGATTTGGGCAGATAGCAGCATTTGATCATCATAGGCTCTTTTAGTCTGTAGAGATTCTCAGTCATCCAGGTCATGGTTGTCCCAAAAGTACTTTTTCAGGAGGCAACTGGACTTTCTTGTTACCCTTTGAATGATGTGGGAGAAGGAATGGATTTCCAGAGGGGGAAAAATGCAGACTATCGGAACCAAGAGCACTACTCAGGTGACCCTGAGAATAGAATAGAATAGAATAAAATAGAATAGGAGTAGAGTAGAGTAGAGTAGAGTAGAGTAGAGTAGAGTAGAGTAGAGTAGAGTAGAGTAGAGTAGAGTAGAGTAGAGCAGAGCAGAGCAGAGCAGAACAGAACAGAATCCTTTCTTGGCCAAGTGTGATAGGACACACAAGTAATGTGTCTTGGTGCATACGCTCTCAGTGTATATAAAAGAAATGTTCATCAAGAATCATAAGGTACAACACTTAATGATAGTCATAGGGTACAAACAAGCAATCAGGAAACAATATCAATATAAATCGTAAGGATACAAGCAACAAAGTTACAATCATACAGTCATACAGTCATAAGTGGAAGGAGATGGGTGGTGGGAACGATGAGAAGATTAATAGTAGTGCAGACTTAGTGAATAGTTTTGACAGTGTTGAGGGAATTATTTGTTTAGCAGAGTGATGGCGTTCGGGAAAAAATTGTTCTTGTGTCTGGTTTAGAGAACTAGTCTAGTTCTCTGTGTCCTCAGGTGATGCTGAGGACACAGATAAACCTCCAAGTGCTTCAACAACTCTCTAAAAGGATGCAAATGACCAGCTGTCTGCAAGGAATATAAATCCTTCCATTCCCCACTTGGATGAGAAGTGAATCATCTTCAAAAGAAAAAACAAAAAAGTCCAGTTGCCTCTTGAAAAAGCATCTTTGGGACAACCATGGATGACTGAGAATCTCTGCAGATCTCCTTAGACAAGCAGTCTGTACAGTAACTAATCAAACTATATTCAGATAGGCTCTTTTACCACTTCATTCCGAGATCGGAATTCTTTCATTTCTTTCTATTTTTCTGTCCAGTTCTGGCACTCCTCCAAGGTGCATGTTGGGAAAACTGTAGACATAGAAGAGAGTGGACGATGAAACCACAGCTCATTTGCCTTGCTCTCTAGCAGGGGTCTTTGGGGTCAGATTGTTAGAAGGACCGCATGCTGCCCAGTCAGTCACAATTAGGAGATGCAATGGAGAATAGTAAGCTTAGATCCTAATTGCTGGTTCTGCATCTGTGGAAAAGGAATATACAGCTAAATCGCGCAGCACAGCTGTTCCCCCCTTCGCTGTCCTACTTACCTACTGAAGTCTTCTTTTTCCGTGTGAAGCATGTGTTTGGTGTGTACTGTGCATGCACACACAGCGTGTTTTTGGTGCACGCTGTGTATGTGCATGCATAGCAGTGGTGGGTTGGCCCCGGTTCGCACCAGTTCTATAGAACCGGTAGTAAAACCGGCGTGAGGCTCCGCCCACCGACCCTGACATCATCAAAATGCTTCTGCACATGTGCAGAGGAGCGCGCGCATGGCCCCACTGCAAACCAGTAGTAAAGGTAAGTAGAACCCACCCCTGACGCACAGGGGTATCACCACACATTTGTGGGCAGCGAACCAGTGGCGATCCACATAAGATTTCACCACTAGTTATGTCTCTTTTTTTTTAAAAAAAAGGACAATAATTATAATTGGGAGTTAATATAATGAATAACACCTGGTCCCTGGACGCACACCACTGCTCAGGTGGATCAGACTTTGGGATTCCAAAAAATATCCCTCACAGATCTCTTGTTGCCTTGATAGAAGGAAAGCAAAAAATGCCAGTTGCTCATGCATTTATTACAATGAATAGCATTCACTCTCAGCCACTGACCGGTCAGGATGCGATCAGGCTTGGATAATTAACATCAATGTGACCGTGTCATACAGTTGTTAGATAATACTTGGCAACACCAAGCGAGAGAGTGTTCCGATACAGAACGCCTTGCAAATAGATTTGCAATGGCCCATTGCTTCGGCTCAGGGACATGTGACTGCAGACTATAGAGATCATAATTTGAGCATCAAGGAAAGCCACTGAAATCAGCATTATAATAGACAGTACACTCTCTACAAGAGGTTTTTAGATTAGAGAACCCCACTAAAGCATCAGTTATAGCTTTAAGCAGTGGTGGGATTCAAATAATTTAACAACCAGTTCTCTGCCCTAATGACCGGCTGGGTGGGCATGGCCATGGGGTGTGACAGGCAGCATTCAGCCTCCTGCACCCCTTTGGGAGCAAAAATGGGCCACAGGGGTGCCCCTCACCCCCATGTTGGATCAAGTAAGCCTTCCTGCTTACTTGAGGGCTACTTGAGGGCTGTACCTGGGAGCTAAAACAGGGCGCATGGGGACTCCTGGAAGGGGTGGGGAGGGCCGGAGCAAGCCATCAATTTAACAACCGGTTCGTCCAAATTGGCCCGAACTGGCTGAATCCCATCACTGGCTTTAACCGACTTTCAACAGAACATTTGCATTTTTGAATCTACATTCCTTAGAAATGTTTGCTCTTCAGAGCTGGTGCATGGCCCAGTTATGGTCACACTGGCTCCGCTATAGTACAGAAATAAAATGCTTGTGTATAATTGGTGTGGCTCAGTTTAAACCCGAGTGGGTCTCCTAAAGACACGTTACAATCCCTCACAAGCTTAATGTTAAAATATGTAGGTTCATCAAAGAACTGCAGTGAAGTTTCAGAGTCTAGAACATCTGGGAAGAGTGTCTTGTGTAGGAGTGTTTTGATTTTTATCTTGTTTGCTAGAATATCTGAAGATAACATGAATTAAAGGAGGAAAGATTGGCTGAAGAAAAACCCTAACAATTCAAAACTTGGCTTCAAATATTAGAACGGTTGCTGGAACTGGGTATGTCTTGTCTGATGAAAAGAAGGACTAAGGGAGACATGATAGCAGTCTTCCAATATCTCAGGGGCTGCCACAAAAAAGAGGTAGTCAAGCTATTCTCCAAAGCACCTGAGGGTAGGACAAGAAGCAATGGGTGGAAACTAATCAAGGAGAGAAGCAACTTAGAACTAAGGAGAAATTTGCCGACAGTTAGAACAATTAGCCAGTGGAACAACTTGCCTCCAGAAGCTGTGAATGCTCCAACACTGGAAGCTTTAAGAAGATGTTGGATAACCATTTGTCTGAAGTGGTGCAGGGTTTCCTGCCTAAGCAGGGGGTTGGAGTAGAAGACCTCCAAGGTCCCTTCCAACTCTGTCTATTCTATTCTATTCTTGTAAAAGTTGAAGAAACCGGATGGGTCTAATCTTTTGGGAGGGAAAGGGATTGAATATTTGATTCCAGTTTGTTATAAGATAAAAAGACAAATATTCTATTCTATTCCCATAGAGGACATTCCGTGATACTATTAGTTCAAATTTTATCACCTTTACTCAATACATATTTTTCAAAATTCCTGGGCTCAGGAACTTGTTATTTCAATACAGCATTGTGGTCAATGAGTCACTGGAGAATCTTACTGAAGAGTACAGTTATTAACCAATTCTATAGAATTAGGAAATATACAGTACAGTATGATTCAGAACTGACTTACTATTTAATTAGCATGCAAGGTTTAAATGCAGGGAATAGAAGACTTTGGCATTGATACAACTTGCTAAATTTAGATTAGTCTTGATTTACTAGGCTAGCCAATTACCTGGTTTATACAGTACATTGAACTAATCTCATTGGCTGGATTTGTTCAACGCAGGGAAACAAGATTAGGATGAGCAAATCCCAGCATGCTGTGCAAATAGTCACGATGTACCTTCAGACTTCCTCTTGGTCGTCCCTGTAATAAACTATTTGATGAACCAAAATTCACTTCTCAAAGAATAATTCTCTCGTTTATTATAATTATAGCTGCGTAATTGTGTCCAATATATAATTATAATTGTGTCAAATGTATAATTGTGTCAAATACATAATTATAATTGTGTCAAATACAATACAGCTCTTGGGGCCAGGAAGTGGAGATTGGTCTTCCCCCTTGAAAACTGGCTGCTGAGACTAGCTTCTCTATTTTCCTTCGGCCCAGATTAGCCCACATAAATGATTCATCAGGGAGAGCACACTGAACAGGATAACAGAACCCCGTTTTGTTTGAATATATGCGACAATATATCTCGCGGCAAATATTTGCAGTTGTGAAGAAGAGCAAACAAGAACACACAAGAAATACTAGGCAAAGGGCATTTTTTTCCTATCCGGATGGTGGAGCACAGAAACCAAATGAGCATATCAGTTTTACAGAAGGTTACAGAATAAAAGAGTTGGAAGGAACCTTGGAAGTCTTCCAGTTCAGCCCCCTACTCAAACAGGAGACCTTATGCCATTCCAGAGAAATGGCTTCCCAGTCTCTTCTTAAAAGCGTTCTCTGATGGAACACCTACAATTTTTGAAAGCAAGCCATTCCACTAGATAATTGTTCTCACTGTCAGGAAATTTATCCTTAGTTCTAGTTTGTTTCTCTCCTTGATTAGTTTCCATCCAGGGGTGAAATCCAGCAGGTTCTGACAGGTTCTGGAGAACCAGTAGCGGACGTTTTGAGCAGTTCGGAGAATTGGTAGTGGAAATTTTGAGTAGTTCAGAGAACTGGCAAATACCACCTCTGGCTGGCTCCAGAGTGGGGTGGGAATGGAGATTTTGCAATATCCTTCCCCTGGAGTGGGGTAGGAATGGAGATGTTGCAGTATCCTTCCCCTCGAGTGGGCTGGGAATGGAGATTTTGCAGTATCCTTCCCTCGAGTGGGGTGAGGATGGAGATTTTGCAGTATCCTTCCCCTGCCATGCCCACCAAGCCACACCATGCCCACCAAGTCACGTCCACAGAACCGGTAGTAAAAAAAAATTGGATTTCACCACTGTTTCCATCCATTGCTTCTTGTCCTGCTTTCAGGTGCTTTGAAGAATAGATTGACTCCCTCTTCTTTGTGGCAACCCCTGAGATATTGGAACAGTGCTACCATGTCACCCCTAGTCTTAAAATAATAGTATTAACCCACTACCATTTAGCAGCAGATCTCACTACATTACACAATCTCCTGAGGACATTGCATCACCCTCCAAACTTCAACCAATCTTAGCTCAGACAACCTATAGAGCCAGCTATGACCCCTACATAACCCCTACAACAGCCAATAGAATACATGCTCCTGCACAGGAACAGGAAGCTCAAGTGCAAAGCCCAAGAGAAGGTATAAAAACCCCCCTCTCTCTCAACTCCATTTTGTCAGCTGCCCAGAACTACAAACCCATGTGGCTCTGCTTCATCATTAAACCATCTTTCCAATCAGCCTCCATGTTTCCAGTGTCTTTCTCCCGGTTTGGAACTGAACCAGATGGATATTTCTTCCAACATTTTATATTATTTTTGGCACGTAGAAGAATGGCACCAATGGTAATCTGGACTGCAATACTCACAGTGTCGTGATGTAGTGTTTACTTCCACATTCTACTTGTCAACTGTCTTTCAGGCTCATTTCCAGGTGTTGATTTTATACTTCTAAATGGCATAGGATCCAGTATATGAGAAGCCATTTACAGCAGTTTCCTACAAGTCTTTATAAGATTTGCAGTATTCGAAAAATCCCCATGCACAGAGGTCCATTACTTGATATTTAGCAACCAGTTTTCTCCACCAGCCTTGAACGGTGAAATACACCCAGGAGCTGTGACTATCCCCTTTTCTTCTGTTTCCAGAAAGGGGCCTTGGCGTTGTCTTTCCCATTTAGCCTTTTAAATGCTAGTTTATCTAATGTGGTTTTTTTTTTTTTTAAAGGTTTTGACACTGCTGTTTTTTACGGTCCCACCTTGTTTTGTTTTATAGTTTTAATAGCTATTACATGAAGTCTACCTTGATAATTCCGGAAAGGCAGCATAAAAATATTTTAAATGAATAATTTACTGGAAAGTCGAAGCTGTTTTCAGCACCGTTTGAGAAAGAAGGGGAAAACATCTTAGCTTGTCCCAAGCATTGGAAAAATAATAAAAATCAAATGCACCGTAGATGCATCTTAATATGTCCTTTCCCCCTTTCTAACTCTTTAAGCTATTAGCTAAAATCTGTGAGATTTCACGAGAACCACAAACGGAATCAGTTCCTGAATTAATGGGGCATCTGACTACTAGCATCCCATCTGCCATAGACTGTAGAACAAGAATCATAATAGGTAACTGCTGTGTTCAATGCCATTTCAACAACTAATCCACAGACTGATGTTCAGGATATCTACAGAAAGTCTGAATAAGGCAGTTGCAAAAAGAACGTAGTCCAGGGGTGTCAAACTCAATTTCATTGAGATATGCATCAGGGTTGTGTTTGACCTCAGAAGGCCAGGGTGTGGTCAGGGGTTGCCGTGGCCATGGTGGGCATGGCCATGGTGCCCACTGGCAGGGATAGGGGTGGTCAAGGGTTGCCGTGGCCATGGCCTCCCTCACTCTCACTATAATTTCCTTCCTTCCTTCCTTCCTTCCTTCCTTCCTTCCTTCCTTCCTTCCTTCCTTCCTTCCTTCCTTCCTTCCTTCCTTCCTTCCTTCCTTGTCTTCTTTTTCCTTCCTTCTTCATTCTCCTTCCTTCTTCCTTCCCCTCTTTCCTTATGTTTCCTTCCTTGCTCTCTTCCCATCTTCCCTTCTTTTTCTTTGTTTTTCCTCTTCCCCTTTCTCCTTTCCCGTCCCTTCTTGCATGCTCAAATGCAAAAGGGGAAACATTTCTCCTTTTGTTTTGTTTTTCGTTTGTTTTGCTAGCCGTCTGCCAGCGAAAACGGAGCCTGGGGAGGGGGCACGCATGCACCTCCCCCAGTTCCATTTTCTCCCCCAGTTCCATTTTCACTGACAGAGGCACTCCAAACTGGTCCTTTGCTGTTTCTAGGCTGGGCCCATGGGCCAGATCTAAGCACTCTGTGGCAGTGGTGGATTTCAAATTTTTTTACTACCGGTTCTGTGGGCGTGACATGATGGGCGTGGCATGGTTTGGTGGGCGTTGCTTGGTGGACATGATAGTGGAAGGATACTGTAAAATCTCCATTCCCTCCCCACTCCAGGAGAAGGTTAATGCAAAATCCCCATTTCCTCCCAATCATCTGGGACTTGGGAGGCAGAGAATAGATGGGGGTGGAGCCAGTCAGAATTTTTACTACCAGTTCTCTGAACTACTCAAAATTTCCATTACCGGTTCTCCAGAACTGGTCAGAACCTGCTGAAACCCATCTCTGTCCTGTGGGAATTTGAATTTGGCCTGTGGGCCTTGAATTTGACACCCCTGATCTAGTCAGACACCTCATGAAAGGACAATCAAATGTTATTTGATCTTATGGTTGGATTTTGTTCTCAAGCATATCATTATTGTTATTAGATGATGTTGTTTAGGTGCCCTCAGCAAGATTTGCATGTTCTGCAGATTGAATAGTAGAAGGAAGAGAGAATAAATCGTCTTCCACTTGTCTATGGAGATACTCAGTCATCCAGGTCATGGATGCTTTTTCAAAGGTGCTTTTTCAAAAGGCAACTGAACTTGCTTTGTTTTTGCTTAAAAACATTTCACTTCTCATAGAAGAAACCCCTTCAGTTGGATGAGAAGCGAAAGATCTTCAAACAAACAAACAAACAAAAGCAAGTCCAGTTGCTTTTTGAAAAAGCACCTATTGGGCAAATCCAATTGTTGTTTCTCTGTTGAGGGAACTCAACCTTTCACACCAAAGTTATCCACAATTCATATTATTCTTATAAACCCTGAAGGAATGGCCTCCTTTATCAAGGAGAGAAGCAACCTGGAATTGAGGAGAAACTTCCTAACAGGGAGGACAATTAACCAGTGGAACAGAAGTTGCCTTCAGACATTGTGGGTGCTTCATCACTGGAGGTTTTTAACAAGAGACTGGACAGCCATTTATCTGAAATGGTATAGGACCTCCCCAGGAGGCTGGAGTAGAACACCTCCAAGGTCTCTTCCAGCTCTATTCTGATTCTGATTCTTATTCATAATTACTTTCTCATAAAAACAAAACAAAATAGAATCCTTTGATACAAACGGATTAATTGAAGATAACAACTGTGGTGGCCAGAAACAAACCAGAAAAGCAACATTCCCCAATTCTCCATGACTTCCATGAACATAATGTTTCTCACACCTGTTATAATTGTTACACTTCATATTGATACACTACTTGGCACTACCAGTGAGCTACTGCTTATGTTACTAGCCTGTTTCCCCCAAAATAAGACATCCCCTGATAATAAGCCCAATCGGGCTTTTGAGCGCATGGCAATAAGGCCAAGCGCTTATTTCAGGTTTCAAAAAAATATAAGACAGGGTCTTATTTTCGGGAAAACATTGTACTACTTTAGTTGGCAATTACACAATTGACATCCAGGGTTGGGTTTTTTTTTTCAAACAACAACCCATGCTAAGGGTTGTGCTTACAAAGGTAAAGGTCCTCCACGCACATATGTGCTAGTCGTTCCCGACTCTAGGGGGCGATGTTTATCTCCGTTTCAAAGCCGAAGAGCCAGCGCTGTCCGAAGACATCTCCGTGATCATGTGGCCGGCATGACTAAATGCCAAAGGTGCACGGAACACTTTTACCTTCCCAACAAAGGTGGTCCCTATTTTTCTACTTGCATTTTTACGTGCTTCCGAACTGCTAGGTTGGCAGAAGCTGGGACAAGTAACAGGAGCTTACCCTGTTACGCGGCACTAGGGATTCGAACCGCTGGACTGCTGACCTTTCGATCGACAAGCTCAGCGTCTTAGCCACTGAACCACCACGTCCCTGTTATGCTTATAGTAGAGTTTAATTAATTAATTAACTAACCTAGCCATCCATCTCAGATGAGTGACTCTGGGTGGTGAACAATAAAAAAAAAACATTAAATTATCAATACAGAGAAGAAATTAAATACAAACAGCAGCTAAGAGATATGACAATCCATTGGAGTTTAGTGGGCCAGTACACCTGCTCTGCACCTGTTAAAATAGAGGAATTTGAAAGAAAAATGCCAGAGAAAGGCAATGACAAATCACTTCCATATTATTTCCAAGAAAAGTACACGCGTGTGTTCATGACTGCATCCAAAACATGAATCTGACTCAAAAGGAACATTATTTATCTCACTTTGTCAAAGGTATGTGAAAATATGAATCTTATAAGTCACCAGGAGGTCAAAAAAAAAAAAAAAAGAGCATCACTTTTATTCCAACCTCGGAAATAAACTATAGACTGATATAAAAATTGAAGTTATGTTTTGAATTACTTGTCAGATTTGTCTTTCAACAGAACCACCCTTAAAATTTAATGCGCTGTCTGTAGCAAACAATGCTGTCCTTTCAGCTTATGCGACTCTGTGTTATCATTGGAATGACAACTGGGAAACATGAAGGAAATCAGGCATAATGCAACAAAGTTCACATTGAGTTCATTGGGAGATGTGGTATAATTTTTCTGGAGCTTCAGGAGTAGAACAGGATGGGCTGCAATGACTTTTTACATTTGCACTCTGTTCTTCCTCCAGGTAACGATGATGATGATGATGATGATGATGATGATGATGATGATGATGATGATATCCATTCAGTTGTGTCCAACTCTTGGCGATTCAATGGACTGGGTCTCTCCACATCTTCCTATCTAGCACTACTTCTTTGAGTTTATGCTCTGGCTGGTGTCAGTTTTGACCATGATTGTTTGTAGAGATTCTCAGTCATCCAGGTCATGGTTGTCCCTAAAAGGATGGTTGTATCTAAACGGATGCGAATGACCAGCTGTCTGCAAGGAATATAAATCCTTTCATTCCCCACTATCCTGTCAGAGCTGAAGAAGCTTCTTGGATGAGGAGCAAAATGTCTTCAAAAGAAAAAACAAGGAAGTCCAATTGCCTCCTGAAAAAGCACCTTTGGGACAACCATGGATGACTGAGAATCTCTACAGACTTTTAGCTATACGATTTGGGATGAACTACCCTTTGAATGGTGTGTAAGTAGGAATGGATTTCCAGACAAAAAATTGCAGACTATAGGAACCAGGAGCACTACTCAGAGGATACAGATAAACCTCCAAGTGCTTCAAGGACCCTCTAAAAGGATGCAAAGGATCAGCTGTGGTGCAAGAAATATAAACCCTTCCATTCCCCACCATCTTGTCAAAGCTGAAGAAGATTCTTCGATGAGAAGCGAAGCGTCTTCAAAAGAAAAAACAAGAAAGTCCAGTTGCCTCCTGAAAAAGCACCTTTGGGATGATTTTGACTGTGATGTAACAAAGTATTAGTATGCATTCAGCATCCCACCCATCTTATGAGGGAAGCTATTCCCAAGAAAACTGCTTCAGCTTGACTTGAGGCGGTCTTTACAGGCCACCCACGATCTTTGATGGAGTGAGCTTTACCTCTTCATCTGTGCCTTATAAAACCCTCACAAGCCTTACCGAGCGTTAACTCTGGGAACAAAGTCGAAAATAAATCCATCCTGTTCAGTCGTCCAGTCTTGCCCTTCGTTACTCCTCGTGTGAAGTTTATCCACCAGATTACCAAAGATTATAGTTTAACCTGTATTTCATCTGAACTAAATAGGCCTCTTCTCCTGAAAGTGGGTAGAGCTGAAAAATTCAGGTCCTCTGCTTTGAAGAACAGGAGGGAGGTGAGATGGGCAAAAGAAAAGCATTACGTATTGCCAAGCTGTAGAAACTTATATTTTTTTCTGAGGGGGTAGTGTTGTCAGAGGAAACCTATAACTTCACATTTTTGTTTCCCATTTATGAAGGATTTTTTTTTAAAAAAATATATTTTAAAATCTGACATTTTAATTCATACTTCTTTGTGTATTTCTATCTGCCTATTTACCCGCTGGTAAGAAATGGAATTCATCACTCTAGTTTGTTAGTTTGTTTGTTTTCAATTAATTCTATTGTGATTGTCCACGTTGTATAGTCCAGTAGCTTTTACAATGCTTTTAAAACTGTAAATCTTTAGTAAGTGTTTGCATTTGATTAGTTTAGGCTCCAATGTTAGTTTCAGCCTGCTTCAAATATTTGTTGTCCTCATTTCCTTAGGCACTGCAGTATGATGAAGCAAGAAATAAATTATTTGAAATAATAGGGTTTCCCCATTTCAACTGTATGCATGCATGTATGTATGTATGTATGTATGTATGTATGTATGTATGCATGCATGTATGTATTTATTTATTTATTTATTTATTTATTTATTTATTTATTTATGAGAGAGAGAGACAGAAAGAGAGAGAGAGAGAGAGAGAGAAGACAGACACAGAAAGAGAGATAAGAGAGAGAGATGAGAGACAGAGAAAGACAAGAGAGAGACAAGAGAGAGAGATGAGAGAGAGGGAGAGAGAGACAAGAGAGACAAGAGAGACAAGAGAGTGATAAGACACAAAGAGATAAGATAGAGATAAGAGAGAAAAATGTGTGTGAGAGAGAAGACAGACACAGAAAGAGAAAGAAGAGAGAGAAATGAAAGAGTGAGAGATGAGAGAGAAATGAGAGACAGAGAGAGACCAGAGAGAGACAAGAGAGAGATAAGACAGAGATGAGAGAGAGAGGGAGAAAGAGAAATGAAAGAGAGAGAGGAAAGAGAGAAGACACAGAGAGATAAGACAGAGATAAGAGAGAGAAAAGAGAGAGAGAGGAAAGAGAGAAGACACAGAGAGATAAGACAGAGATGAGAGAGAGAGGGTGGGGGGGAAGCTGGTCCAAAGTCACCTAGCTGACTTTTATGCCTAGATCAAGAGTAGACCTCTCAGATTTTGTGCTTCTGGTTCCTCAACAATCAGAGAGCAAATTGCTACTAAATTGCATTTATATATTTATATGAATGCATGTCATTCCTACTTCAATGGATGAGTCACTCCTCTTATGCAATTCCCTTCCATATATGTGTAAAAAAAAAAAAGAAAGCAATATTTCCTATTTGAACCAAGCTTAGTTCCGGGGGAAAGTATGCCTACATCTGGGTTGGGTCTTCTGAAAATATAATGGAAATAATTTGCCACTGCCTTTTTGCAGGATGTGGTTTTCATTTATCTATTTATCTATTACAGAATACAGAATAACAGAGTTAGAAGGGACCTTGGAGGCCTTCTAGTCCAAACCCCTGCTATTGGATTTACATGTCTGATGCTACTCATCTCTGAATGACTCTGGTTGCTTGGTCAACTTCAACAACAACAACAACAATTTCTGAATGTAGCCTGTAGCTCTGGGATGTTCCTAAAGTCTCTTATTCAAATTCTAACCTCTTTGTGTTCTTGAGATCAGCCAAAGTTGGCTAAGAGCCAGGCCTTACATAAGTACGTATCCTGAATTAATAGAAGAGAATAGAAACATGAAAAAGAACCTCTACAGATCTCAGAACCTCTCGACATCTCTCAGAGACCTTTAACATATTGGAAGGAAGCCTTCCAAATTTAGAAATATTTAATCAAGGATGAGTGTTGGAAGGGAGAAAGGGGAAAGAATGCCGTGTTGTGTTTGTGTATTGACATCAGTTTCCAAATGTACACATTAGGAAAGGACACAATAGCCAGATGGTTTAGACAAACTAATTTTTATTCCACAGATATAATTCAATCTAGCTTCATTCGGAAGAAAAACCATCCCGCACACATTAAATGTGTAATGTAAATATGTCACTAAGAAAAAAACCTTAGTAGTAACCAATCTCTATGGAAGACTGAACTGTCCCCTTCTTTATTTTGCAGGTTTTTTTCAAAAATATATCTGAACCGTGAAGTTGAACACAACTCCTAACAGATGTTTGATGATACAAGTTCACAGTCAAACTAATGGCCCTCTTTGGAATCTGCATCCACCAATGAGAATAGCATTGTCAAGGTGGAAAATTATGGTTATGTTTTTCAGGAAGAAGTGAAATGCATGTTACCTATCAGAATCTGCTCATGGTAATGCTACACATCATGTAGATCGCTTTTTAAAAGGGTTAGGAGAAAAAAAACACATCCCAAAATCATTGTCCCCTGGTTTTCTTTCTGTTCTCCTATGATCATCTCAAACCAACATTTAACAGAGTAACAGGGTTGGAAGGCACATTAGAGGTCTTCTACTCCAACCTTCTCCAATCAATCAAAATAGAGCTGGAAGGGATCTTGCTCAAGCAAGAAAACCTGTACCATTTCAGAAAAATGGCTGTCTAATCTCTTCTTAAAAATCTCCAGTGATGGAGCATCTACAACTTCTGGAGGCAAACTGTTCCACTGGTTAATTGTTCTCACTGTCAGAAAATTTCTTTCTTTTTTTTTAAATAAAACTTTTTATTTTTTTAACATAAACATTCCATCTTCACTTAAACAGTGTGTCGTCTGGTAACAGATATCTCTGTGCAATAGCCATCAAGATTTACAACAGAATTCATTACATTGATATAAATTCTCTGATCTTACAATTGTAGTATTGAACGTACCCTGTTTCCCCCAAAATAAGACATCCCCTGATAATAAGCCCAATCGGGCTTTTGAGCACATGGCAATAAGGCCAAGCGCTTATTTCAGGGTTCAAAAAAATATAAGACAGGGTCTTATTTTCAGGGAAACACGGTAGTAAACCTATTCATTTTTCCCTCTTAACATATCTTCTATTGAGAATATAATAATAATATTAAGCATAATAATCCTAATAGTCATAATAATAACAATCATCATATTTTTTACAGCTCTATCTTAACATATTTTCTACTCTTCTCTAATCTCCTTCTTTTATTTCCAACTTCCATTGTCAGGAAATTTCTCATTAGTTCTAAGTTAGTTCTCTCCTTGGTTAGTTTCCATCCATTGCTTCTTGTCCTTCCTTCAGAGGCTTTGAAGAAGAGGTTGACCCCCTTTTCTTTGTGGCAGCCCCTCAAATATTGGGATATTCTATCATGTCACACTCCCCCCCTGAGTCCACCACCACCTCCTCCTCCTCCTCCTCCTCCTCCTCCTCCTCCTCCTCCTCCTCCTCCTCCTCCTCCTCCTCCTCCTCCTCCTCCTCCTCCTCCTTCTTCTTCTTCTTCTTCTTCTTCTTCTTCTTCTTCTTCTTCTTCTTCTCCTTCTTCTTCCTCTTCCCCTTCTCCTCCTTCTCCTTCTTCTGCCATATCCATCATTGGACATTGGCAATCATGTTGGCCATCCTATTTTTGTCAACAGCCATATGAAAAAGTGCTGCTGAGTTTTGTCCAAATCAGTCCCTTAGATTTTGAAGCCATGATGTTCTTCTTCTGCCTGGATCTCATTTGCCTTCAATCTTTCCCTGGAGGATTAAGTGAAGGATGCCGTATTTTTCTGGGTGTCGCATCACATGTCCAAAATATTCTAACTCTCGCTTTTTAATGGCTTTCTTGTTCATCCTTTTCCCAGCTTAGTGCTTTTTTCACCTGGTACCTGGCTGCTGATTTGGGACTGAGTTTCTGGAGACAATATAAAAAAGAACATTGTTACATTGTACTCCTGACAGAAAGAGCACTCATGCAAAGCAAGATGAATGGAGTGTCAGGTTTTTGGGTTTTTTTTTTCCTATCATGGGATTGTTATTTAATGACCCAGATGCGAATCAAGAGTGTATGTCACAGAAATGAAGAGGAAGATCAGAGACATCTTCAGACAGGGAGCCAAATCTCCCTGAGTTCGGAAGCCAGGTCTTAAAAAAAAAAAATTGTCACAACAGAATGTATGAGGTAAAGTATGATCGTGTTTTGTATGGACATGGATCATCCCACAAGAGTAGGCCTCCATCAGTGGTGGTATTATTTTTTTTAAAAAAATATCTTTATTAAATATTTACATTAAAATTAACACACAATAATGATTGGAAAACAATATAAAAAAGTGAAGTGTAGAAACACATAAACACAAGACTAAAACGAAACAACAAACATGACTAACCGAGAGGTAAGCTCACTCTCCAATTAATATTAACTAATATCATCCTAACCAAACATTTCAATACAATCAAGTTCTTTTAAACGATCTACAAAACAATTGGCCTGTTTTTATCAAAATCATAAAGAATTATATAGCCTATTAAGTATCTAGTTAATCTAATTAGACGATCTTATCACCTATCTCCTTGGTTTAACCTTCTTTTGAGCCAGACAAAGCATCTGTCCCAACTTCTATTATATATTGAATCTTTCTTGTCTTTTAAGATATACGTTAGCCTGTCCATCTCAGCACATCGAAGAATCTTGTTTATTATCAGATGGCCAGGGGGCGTATCTGCATTTTTCCATAGTTGAGCAAATGCCATTCTCGCCGCTGTTGAGACATGGACAAATATATACCAATCCTTGTTGTCAATGTGGTCCGGTCTTAATGGTGGTATTCAGCTGATTTGGACTGGTTCAGGCGAACCGGTAGTAGCGACCCCCCTGCTCCCCCACCACAACCCCTGCCCCGCCCCCTGCCCCCTGCCCCCTCCCCCCGCCTTGGTGCTATGCCATCCTATTTAGCTACATTTTCTAAGCCATGCACATGCGTGCAAGCCACGCACGCGAGCAAAGCTCACATTTTTGGTGCATGGCGAACCGGTGGTAAAATTATGTGAAACCCACCTCTGGCCTCCATCCTAGTTAGCAACAACGAGAGGGCAATAGCAACCAAACAAACCCTTTGCAACCATCTTGGCATTCTTCCCTCCTTTTTAATCTCTGAGTAGCTCATTCCGGCATATAAATTGTGTGCTTTTTTTTTTTTTTTTTTTGCCCTTTGTTAAATGTTGAAGGTGTGTTTACAAAGTCAGCTCTAATCCACTGGAGATTTGAGGCGAGGTATTAAACCTCCCAAGGCCAGCCTGGAACGCTTAGAGTGAGAGACAGGACTTTAATCACCTGCTCCGCGACTGCTACGCTAAGAACTTTTTTGACCTCACTTGAATTCTTTTTACACAGAGGCTAGGATCAATAAAAGTATTCATCCTGGTAAAATTGACTCCTGTTTCTCTTGAACCCAAAAGCTAGGTAGGAGCCAAAGGGGATTTCTCCCTCACATAGGCAGAACTTTCCGGCTCCAACTTTGCCCTTCAGAATTATTCAGGTTTAGCTGCCACGTTGCTAAATAATTCAGAGCTGTTGTGCCATCCTAGACAGCCCATTTAATCCCCAAACATCTAATATGTATTTTCTGCACAACTCCATGATGTTACACATAGTAATGCAGCTTGCCATGTGGGGGGCAGAAATGAAATTCTCTTCCAGTCCGATTCCAGCTGAAAGAGATCCTACTTGGGCTGAGGTGATTTTCAGGATAGATTTGAATATCTCTCGGTTGTGTTTCTGCAATGATGTATGTCAGGACCGAGAGCTAGTTTTCTTTTCCTCAAAATATACCATCAAGGATTTCAAGAGGTAGCCTGGCTTATGAAGTTTTGCAATGCGTCAAAGAGTTTGGGTGTTGCCATCTTGGGTTGAGCGCAATCTTTGCAGCATGGAATAAATCAACATGCTACTAATGGTCAAAGTAATTTTGATACGTGTTTTCTCAAGAACCATTTGATGAGGTTCAGGGGCTGCCACAACGAAGAGGGGTTGAAGCTATTCTCCAAAGCACCCGAAGGCAGGACAAAAAGCAATGGATGGAAACTAATCAAGGAGAGAAGCAACCTAGAACTAAGGAGAAATTTCCTGACAGTGAAAACAATTAATCAATGGAAGAACTTGTGTCCAGAAGTTGTAAATGGTCCAACTCTGGAAGTATTTAAGACGAGATTGGATAACCATTTGTCTGAAATGCTGTAGGGTGTCCTGCCTAAGCAGGGGTTTGGACTAGAAGACCTCCAAGGTCCCTTCCAACTCTGTTATTCTATTCTATTCTATTCTATTCTATTCTATTCTATTCTATTCTATTCTATTCTATTCTATTCTATTCTATTCTATTCTATTCCATTCCATTCCATTCCATTCCATTCCACTCCACTCCACTCCACTCCACTCCACTCCACTGTATTCATATTCGTATTCGTATTCGTATTCGTATTCCATTCCATTCCATTCCATTCCATTCCATTCCATTCCATTCCATTCCTATTCCTATTCCTATTCCTATTCCATTCCATTCCATTCCATTCCAGGCTGATTACAAAGTTGGAATCTAATGATGAATTGCTTACTAGTACATCACTTAAGAGTGTTGCTTGTGATTTCAGAAAACAGCTGCAATAATAATATTTTTTTTTATCCTACCTTTGTGTTGGGAGGTCAAGGCATTTAAGTGGAGAGAGGGAGATTGTGTTGACATAGTAAGAGCCAAAGATACCAGTATGGCTTGTGCTCAAAAGGAATACTCAAGTTGTCAATGTGGTGATATTGAGCTAGAAATAATCACTAATGTATTATTGGAGGCTGCATGCAATGAAATTTCATTTTAATGTATGCCGATTAGTGTACATTAAAAGTGACAATAAAGTTATTCTAAATCTAAGTCACTGAACCACCAGTGAAACTGGGGCTCACATCCCCTTAAAAGCTAAATGCTGGCCCTTATAATTCTCCCATGGACTAAACCTTACAATTTCAAGCTATGCCAACACAAAATCAAATCTATCTTTTAAAAGAGCAATGTTGGCCAAAGTTAAATGCCACATTAATGAAGGCCTCTTTAACTGAGATGGCCTATGCCCATAGATCAGGGCTATGTATGTTGAGTATTAAACCAGAGCATCCCATTAGAGATGAATAAACATCTGATTAAAGCCTTGGGAAACACATTAAGTCTTCTGTTTGTATTGTAGACTTATGGAGCTTTGGCACCTTTCCAGTTTTTCCACTCTTTGCCCTGATCTTTGCCCTACTATAAGCAGAGAGCCTGTATTATATATTTAAGCTAGAAATATTATAGTCTCCCATTTTAGGAGAAATACCTTCTGCTACTATTAAAGTTACAGCTCATTTATCAGCCCCGATATTCCTGTGGATTTTCTCTGGTATGAAATTCTCTTGGCATCCTCCTATCATTTTATTTGCTAACAGATCACTTTATTTGCTAACTGATCATGCTGTAAATCTCTGGCATTCACCCTAGGAACGAACACTGGTGTGCTCATTTATATTCAGAATCCTCCAAGGAAGTCAATTGCAAGCTATTTCCACCAAACCTTTATTCCCCTTAGGACACAGTTGCGACAATTGAAAAACAATTGTCTGGCCGAGCACGATGGGTCATTTCTCGCTGAAAAATAGCTGGCTCTACCTCTGAGAAATTTGATAAATAATGTGTAGCGTTGGTAGAGGTACTCTGAAACTTTAGACTTTTCATTGGGATGAAGTCTTTCTTTACACAGAAATTAGTGTTAGGGCACCTTTTCCAAATGGGACCATCTAAAGGTGTTATGGAGGTTAATAAAATCAATAAACCGTGAACCTTTGTCTCTATGAATTTCTACTTTAAAAAATGAGCCTTTAAATCATTTAACAGTAAATGTTTTTATTTACATAATAAAAACATAACAATATCTATACAATTAATAGACAGCACTAAGTTACTATGATTAATTATCCTGTCAGCTCTATCTCTATCTCTATCTCTATCTCTATCTCTATCTCTCTCTATCTATCTCTATCTCTATCTATTCTCACTAAGTTATGTTATCTATGACTATTCTTCCTCAGAAGAAATATTATTATAAACCAGCAGCTCTTCTTACAGACTTCCAAACTGCTCACAGTTGTCTAATGGAAGATCCTAGAAGAGTTAAGACCTAAGACCTAAGACCAAATAGCTAAGACGAGTGAAGATCGAAGAGCCAAGAGTTTCTGACAGGAATCTCCTTTTATGCTGCTAACTATGACAGTTAGGGTAGGACCCTGTAGATTCAAACATATTAGCTGCCCTCTGATTGGCTTATGTATCTGTCCATTCCAAAAGCCATTAATAGGCATAGCTATAGAGAAATAAATTTTCTCTAACAAAAGGCAGGGGGGTCAAACTCTATTTCATTGAGGGCCTCATCAGGGCTGTGGTTGACCTCAGTGGCCTGGGCGGGCATGGCCAACTGGGTGGGCATGGCCAGCTTGATGCCACTCACTAGGTGTGGCTGACAGGGTGGGCGTGGCCAGCTTGATGCCACTCCCCAAACTGCTGGCATGTTTCCCCTTCGCGCTGGGTAGACCTGGCTGAAGCCACGCTGGCCCAATATTTCGTCTTTACATTGGGTAGACTGGGCCGAAGCGATGCAGGTAGACTGGACTGAAGTGACATGGGACAGCCCCTTACATTTTCCAGGATGGCCCTGTGGGCCAGATCCAGGGTTGAAATGCTACCGGTTTGGCCTAGTTCAGCCGAACTGGTAGCGATGGCGGCAGGTGGTTTGGAGAACCGGTAGCAATGGCACTGCGAGGCTTGATCCACCCGCCCGGTTGTCGTTACTTCCTGGTTTTAACCAGGAAGTAACCTGTTTTATATCCTCTGCGCATGCACAGAAAGTCCATGCGTGCATGCAATGCGCACATGCAGCACATGCATTTCTGAACTGGTAAGGAAGGTAAGTAGATTTCACCCCTGGCCAGATCCAAGCAAATCGCAGGCCAGATCCAACCCGCCGGCCGTGCGTTTGACACCCCTGATCTAAGGCTTCAGCATTTTGGAGTCCAACAGCTTGATCTACTGGTGATTCCTAGACATGGTCTAAGCAACCTGCTTTAAGGAAAACCTTATATTGAGTATTTGTCTGGCTACTATGGAAAGCTAACTGTCCAACGTGTCTTGGCATGTCATAGCGAAAGCAATCAATTCATTGTTATATCCATCACATGTTGAATTTCTTGAATTCAATGCTAGGAATTGTGCCAAGAGACACATTACTAAGGTTTGCGAGTTGTCCTGGACTCACTAGGGCTCTATGGAAAGCTATCCAGGCAGTTAACTTTTTTTGCCATTCAACAAAGGAGACAGTACTTCATCATCTAATCTTTATTAAATGTTGCATGTTCAGGTTAAACCATAAAAAAATAAGCAATGGAATATAAATAGGCACACATATACAGTATATGAATATATGTACCAGTGGTGAAATCCAAATTTTTTTACTATCAGTTCTGTGGGCGTGGCTTGGTGGGCATGTTATGGCTTGGTGGGCATGGCTTGGTGGGCATGGCAGGGGAAGGATACTGCAAAATTCCCATTCCCTCCCCACTCCCGGGGGAAGGATATTGTAAAATCTCCATTCCCACCCCACTCTGGGGCCAATCAGAGGTTGCCAGTTCTCCGAACTACTCAAAATTTCCGCTACTGGTTCTCCAAACTGCTCAAAATTTCCGCAACCAGTTCTCCAGAACCTGTCAGAACTTGCTGGATTTCACCCCTGATATGTATACCATAACTAGCAGCCATGCTCTGCATTTCCTGCATTGGATGAGAAGAGCACATCTTTCTCCTTCTGTCCTGGCCTCTTTTTACAGAGACATGATTGAGAGTCTTTTAACAAACTGCATCCCTGTTTGGTTTGGTGGCTGCAGTGCCTCAGATAGAAAATCCCTACAGAGAGTGGTAAGGACAGCTGAGAAGATTATAGGAAGCTCGCTTCCCCTTATTTAGGTTATTGCTTATAAACTCTATGTGCTTAGAGCTTAAAGCATTGTTAGAGACCCCACACACCCACTTCATGGTCTGTTTCTGTCACTCCCCTCTGGAAGGAGATTTTGAAGTATTTCTAGCAGGACTATCTGATTCTGTAATAGCTTTGTTCCCTAGGCCATCCATTCTGGTAAACTCGCAAGATTCGTTTTTCTCGCCATGTACATGTATACATCCAAACAAACTGTGTTGTTTCTCTGTGACATATAATCTATGTGGGTGGATGCATAATTTTGTATTTATTTATTTTGTCATGTTTATGTGGTGTATTTTGGAGGCAGTGACCCTTTGAGAGCTGCATGCAACAAATTTTCATTTTAATGTATGCCGATTAGTGAACATGCAAAGTGACAGTAAAGTTATTCTAAGTCTCCAATAAAAGAGACTTAGCTAAAACACAGTTTACCCATTGACTAGGCTAAAAGATATAACTACCCTACACCCTGCAGGACCTCAACTCCCTAAAGGTGTGAAGGGATACATTGTTCGTATTGAGATACTTCCAGATAGATCGAGATTGCAATTGATGAACTGTGAGGGGCTTCTTTGTATGGAGGATGGAGGCTGGAATGTTCTGACTTTCCTTCTCTTTCCTATCAAAGCTTTGTAACAGGAAGTGGCGAGACATGAAAGGGGAAGCATCAGGGGTGAAATGCTACCGGTTCGGGCTGGTTCGCCCGAACCGGTAGTAAAAAAATGCTTAAAAAGTTAAAAAAAAAAGTTTCGACGATTGCATGTCACTCAGCTGATCTTCGGAACTTTTTAAAGCATTTTTAACTATTGGTTCTCCAGAACCGGTAGTTAAAAATGTTTTAGAAAGTTTTTTAAAAAAACCAGGAAATCCAAAAGTGCGCATTTGGTGTGGACTGTGAATGTGTGCGCGTGCAGTGTGCGTCCGGGATGCACTGTGCATATGTGCACACAGCACATGTCTGGCATGCACCACACATGCATCGGCAGCGAACCGGTGGCGATCAGCGGAGGATTTCACCACTGGGAAGCATGTAATAATTCCTGAACACTTCCTTGTGAAGAGAACACGCTGCACCTATTTTGGCCAGTAAGATAAGGGTTGCTAAACTTTATCTATAAGCTAGCTAAACAGAAATAGAATTCCAGACAAGGAACAATGGATGGAAACTGAACAAGGAGAGATTCAACTTAGAAATAAGGAGAAATTTTCTGACACGGAGAGCAATCAACCCATGGAACAGATGTTGCCTTCCGAAGTTGTGGGAGCTTCATCACTGGAAGCTTTCGAGAAGTTTATTCTGGTCTAGTGAAGAGAAGGACCAGGGGAGACATGATAGCAGTCTTCCAATACTTGAGGGGCTGCCACAGAGAGGAAGGGATCGAGCTATTTTACAAGGCACCTGAAGGCCAGAGAAGGAATAATGGATGGAAACTGATCAAGGAGAGATTCAACCTAGAAATAAGGAGAATTTTTCTGACAGTGAGAGCAATCAACCCATGGAACAGAAGTTGCCTTCAGAAGTTGTGGGAGCTTCATCACTGGAAGCTTTCAAGAAGAGACTGGACTGCCATCTGTCAGAAATGGTGTAGGGTTTCCTGCTTGGGTGGGGGGTTGGACTAGATGACCTACAAGGTCCCTTCCAACTCTGTTAATCTGTTAAATGGATTAATCCTGTTCTCTCTGAGCAGCAAATTCTCTGGGGACAGAACACGAGTCCTTCAATAGAGTTGGCTACAACTACTTGTAGAACACCTCTACAAGAGATATATGTCTAGCTAAATTATTATTATTTAGTTAAATAACTAACTAAATGCTTAACCAAACAATCATTCCTTTAGACTTTGGATATTTATCCTATTTTAATACTTTCTTTTTTTTTGCATTTTCTGTACTGCTTGAATAACAGCCATTTTTTTACGATATAATCAGCAACATTTATTTTTAATTCTTTTTTAAAAATCAGCCTGTTCAGATAACTGAAAGCGCAGACAAGAAACATTGAAATTGGCCGAGAATGTTCTATTTTCAAAACTTGTTTTAAACCAAGAGGGGCATATATGTACATTTACAGTACATATGCATTTTCTCCAATACATGCAAGTTGCAGGTTTTTGTATCATGTATATGCTATTATTTGTATCATGTACACGTATATTTGCCTCTATGTATGCATTTTGTAGTCATTTTTAAGGTGACAATTCCAAATTAAAAAAAAAAAAACCCACTAAAAGTGAAGAATAACAGCATCCCAGTTCAGAAGAGGCAAACGAAGAGGGCTTATATTAAACTGCAATTAAATTATTTTACTATGTTTTCTTCTGTCCCCACATGAAACAGAATTGGAGGAGAAGTAATGCTTTTTGCATATGTTAATCGGTGCTTTTGATAGAGAATTGAAGAGAGATTAAACAATTTGAAATAATTAGAAATGCCCTCCAGTGAGTCAAGGGTTTGTTTTTTTTTTGCAAAATATTTACTCTTTCATTAAGTCCATCTGCTGTGCATAAGTATACTGTTGCAATAGACATCACATTTAGAGATGCAAGTTTCATGGATATTCATTAAACACGGCTGTCTATTAAAATTTCACACTTTACTCTAGCTCAAGACTTGCGGAAGTCAACATATGACTGAAGATATATCAAGCAATATCGTTTTTGAGGGCCAGGTTAAACAGACTTGACAGGCTACATATCCATTATGAGGAGACAACTTCATATAAACAAAGCAATTACAAATGAAAAATGTAAAATGACAACTTGTAAGACAAATTGTAAGACAAGATAAGAAACAGCAGGGAAAATAAAACAATGATGAGGTTATGATGCTAGTCCAGTTTTGTGAGGGAAGGAAGGGAGGGAGGGAGGGAGGGAGGAAGAAAGGAAAGAAGGAAGGGAGGGAGGGAGGAAGGAAGGAAGGAAGGAAAGAAGGAAGGAAGGAAGGAAGGAAGGAAGGAAGGAAGGAAGGAAGGAAGGAAGGAAGGAAGGAAGGAAGGAAAATGAGTAATGAAAGAAAACCTTCGAATCAGGGGTGCTATTCAGCAGGTTCTGACAGGTTCTGGAGAACCGGTAGCGGAAATTTTGAGTAGTTCGGAGAACCAGCAAATGCCACCTCTGGCTGGCCCCAGAGTGGGGACGGAATGGGGATTTTGCAATATCCTTCCCCCAGGAGTGGGGAGGGAATGGGGATTTTGCAATATCCTTCCCCTGGAGTGAGGTGGGAATGGAGATTTTGCAGTATCCTTCCCCTGCCATGCCCACCAAGCCATGCCCACAGAACCAGTAGTAAAAAAAAATTGAAATCTACCACTGCTTTGAATTATGTTCGTCCTTTCATACCCTTTTCTGACATATTCATCAACAGTTAGATTCATTAATCTAACGGTTAGAATGGTTGTCTCCCAAAACTCCATGTACCTGTCATCTATGGGACTTCATTAAAATGATTCTTTCCTGTGATCGATCATCATTGATATTAGTAACCAATTTTTTGTGGGTGTTCCTGAGATTATTCTTTGCTAGCGCACATGCTGTGAAGTGTTGTTGTTTTTTCAGTCTACCTAGATAAGAAATTGGCTTGAGATTTTGGGAAAACCGGAAGAGTTCTGACGACTGTGACTGCCAAGAGATGCTACCTGCATTCCTAGATACAACGAGATGTACACTGCAGGTGTGACAGGTCCCATCCTGTCTGTTTGTTGCATTTGGTTGCGTAATGCAAGCATGAATTATTCCCTTTGGGTTAAGGCTGTATATGCCATGCACACAATTTGCTTTACCTCTGATTTGCTGCCTATTAACCTCCAGCCTTATATCCATATGGCATCATCTCAAACCTTGAAATGTGTTTCTAAAGAATCAGATGGCTGGTCTTTTTGTGTTTGCTTATTATTATGATGATCCTTTCAGCTTCATTTCATGCACAATAAAATATGCTGAGTGCCCACTCATCTTCCAGATTGTTCTACTGTTTATCTCTGGAAAGCAAAGAACAATGGTTGACATATTTCTTTTTATACAGCGTGGGTCCAATTTAGTTGTCTACATGAATAATTTTATTTTGACAATGTATATTTCCCCCGAGCTTCTAAAATTCATATTTCAAACAGCAAAGACTGTACTCTGAAACATTTGTTTTAACATATTAATTAAATACTAGAAATAAACATATTTAGTTACTTCTCTGTTTCTTTTGCCTTCTTGTGCGTTCTCATAAGATTGTTAGCTTGATTTTTATTTCTTGTATAAATAACCCATGGTGTTTTAGAAGCATCTCACAAGCTGATGAGCAGTAGTACTGAAATCTTGAAACATATTGTATTAAGATAGCAAAATAATAAAATAAGAGGGTTGGAAGGGAACTTGAGGTCTTCTGGTCCAGTCTCCTGGTCAGGCAGAAACTATTGAGCATGGCTAGTCTAGTGAAGGGAAGGACCAGGGGAGACATGATAGCAGTCTTCCAATATTTGAGGGGCTGCCACAGAGAGGAAGGGGTCAAGCTATTTTCCAAGGCACCTGAAGGTATACAAGGAATAATGGATGGAAACTGAACAAGGAAAGATTCAACCTAGAAATAAGGAGAAATTTTCTGATAGTGAGAACGATTAACCAATGGAACAGAAGTTGCCTTTGGAAGTTTTTGGAGCTTCATCACTTGAGACTTTCAAGAAGAGATTGGACTGCCATCTGTCAGAAATGGTGTAGGGTCTCCTGCTTGGGTGAGGGGTTGGACTAGATGACCTACAAGGTTAGGGTCCCATTGTTAGGAAATTTCTCCTTAATTCTAGGTTGGTTCTCTCCTGGATTAGTTTCAATCCATTACTTCTTGTCCTGCTTTCAGATGCTCTGGAGAATTTGATTGGATGGAAGAGTATTAACCCAGAAGAACAAATATTATCTAGATTAATATCGGCGCAATAATCAAGTAAACAATACCCCAATCAGGGAACTTATTTCTTTATTTATTAATCAAATCATGGAAAATATTTAGGACCTAAGCTTAGTTTAAGATTATTTACCAAAACGTCCTACCTGTTAATGAGTACTTTAACTTCAACCGTAATAACACAAGGGCAACCAATAGATTCAAACTCAATGTAATTCGCTCTAATCTTGATTGTAGGAAATATGACTTCTGCAGTAGAGTAGTAAATGTCTGGAACACTCTACCTGATCCTGTTGTTAGTCTTGCTAATCCCCATACCTTTTACCTTAAACTGTCTTCCGTGGACCTTTCATGTTTCTTAAGAGGTCCCTAAGGGGGCGTCCATAAGCGCACCAGCGTGCCTACAAGTGGTGGGTTTCAAAAATTTTTACTACTGGTTCTGTGGGTGTGGCTTGGTGGGCATGGCTTGGTGGGCATGGCAGGGGAAGGATACTGTAAAATCCCCATTCCCACCCCACTCCAGGGGAAGGTTACTACAAAATTTCTCATTTCCTTCCAATCAGATGGGACTTGGGAAGCAGAGAATAGATGGTGGCGGGGCCGTCAGAATTTTTACTACCAGTTCTCCAAACTACTCAAAGTTCCCACTACCGGTTCTCCAGAACTGGTCAGAACCTCCTGAAACCCACCTCTGGTGCCTACTGTCCCTGTCCTACTGTCCCCATTTATATGTAATCATTCTATGTCTTTATGGCTATGTTTTGCCTATTTATATCCTTTTATTTGTGCCAAATTTTTTCATGTGTCCATGTCCATGTCAATACTGTTACTTGTTTCCTAGTACTTGGTGACAAATAAAATAAATAAAATAAAATAAATTAATTAATTAAATTAATTAATCAGTTTAAATAAATAAATGAATGAATGAATGAATGAATGAATGAATGAATGAATGAATAAATAAATAAATGTTCTCTGTAGTTCTACGATGGATCTCTTCTTGCTTAGTTTCCATCCATTTCTTCTTGTCCTGCCTTCAGGTGCTTTGGAGACTAGCTTGACTCCCTCTTCATTTTGGTAGCCCCTTAGATAAGATGCCCCTACAAATTTTACAAAGACATGTGATTGTTTAAAGGGATTGTGGGGCTGGGGTTTTTGAGGTACGATACAGTGCAAAGAATGGAGTAAAGCATGCATTTCCTCCTTGGTGAGCAGATCAGTCCACTCACTGACAAGTTATAATATGCCCCTCAATTCATACTCCTCCTGAAGCAGATGTTCACAACAAAGAGTATCTCTAGGTCGAAGTCACCAGGAGAGCTTTACAGATGAAAACGTGTGGATGGATAGTCCATGCGACTGCTTATTCTGAAAAGACGGGGCGGGGGGCGGGGGGGGGAAGGAGAACATAGAAACACAAATTATGGTGTTAAGGTTCCAACTGATGAACCCAATTAAGCAAGCACTGTCGAGATGATCCCATCTCTTAATGCAAAACTTTATTGAGTACATCATTTCGGCACAGAATGAAAGCAAAACCAGCTCTGAGTAATTCCCGCGCAATTCAATATAATTAAAGTATTGAAGTCTTTCACCCCCTGTTAGTGCAGATCACACTGTCCAATTGAGTGCCACTGTATTGTTATGAGAAAATGTCTTTGGGGTCTGGTAAACACCTGCGGAAATGTCCTTGGTTCACACGGGCTGGCTTGTTGATGTCTGGAGCCTGCATTCCATTTCCCCCTTCCTTCCCACCCTGGTTCATTGGCAAGCTGAAAAGCAATAATGGTTGCAACAGCATAAGTGCGCTTTGAACTTGGCACACGGTTTGTCTGTTTTAAAACACAATACAGGTAGTCCTCGATTTACAACCATTCATTCAATTTGCCTCCAGAAATTGTGGCTGCTCTATCATTTTTCAAGAAAAGATTTGACAGCCATTTGACTGAAATGGGTTTCAGGGTCTCCCGCTTGGGTGGAGGGTTGGACTGGAAGACACAACCCCCCCACCCAGCGTCCCTTCCAACTCTATTACTCTGCTCTGTTATCCTGTTATTCTTTCTATGAACAGGTGTATTCATCCCATAAAGCTCAAAGAAAGTCCAGAATAGTATAGTACCGTGATGGCAAACCTATGGCACGTGTGCCACAAGTGGCATGCAGAGCTCTCTCTGCGGGCATGCGAGCTGTCGCCCCAGCTCAGCTCCACTGCACATGTGCGTGTGTGTCCCGCCGGCCAGCTGATTTTCTGGTCTCTGCCATGCATGTGTGGAGGTGGGGTGCATGCAGGAGACATGCACACATGTGAGGTGGTTGTGTGCACATGTGCAGATGGGCGGGGCGCATGCACATTGCATTATGGGTTAATAGTACAGGGAGGCCTACTACACACATTACGGGGCATGGAGGGATGGCGTTCCCCCATGGCCCATTTTTGCTCCCAGGAGGCTGCAGGGAGGACTACTAAGCCCAAAATGGGGCACGGGGAGAGCGTGCAGGGGTCATGCTCTCATGTGCAGGGGGCAGAGCGTGCAGGGGGCACATTGCATTATGGCTGTGGGCATGCACTCATACTGTTGCAGTCGCGCATGTGTGCTTTTGGCACACGACAACAAAAAGGTCTGGTATAGGATCTCCTGCATTGGGCAGAGGGCTGGACTAGAAGATCTCCAAAGTCCCTTCCAACCCTATTCTTCTATGTTCTATGTTCTATTTAGCAACCATTCAAAGTTTCAACAGCCTTGGAAAATGAAGAGCCGAGGTGGCGCAGTGGTTAGGGTGCAGTACTGCAGCTACTTCAGCTGACTGCAAGTTCAGCAGATCAGCGGATCAAATCTCACCGGCTCAAGGTTGACTCAGCCTTCCATCCTTCCGAGTTGGGTAAAATGAGGACCCAGATTGTTGGGGGCAATATGCTATTTGGTATACTGTCTTTGGTGTAAGCCGCCCAGAGTCCTCGGAGAGTGGGCGGCATAGAAATATGACTAATAAAATAAATAAATAAAATGTGACTTGTGACTAATTCAGCCCAATGTCTCATCTTGCATAGATAATAACATCGCCCTGTGAACTATGCTCAGACTTTAAGAATGTGTGCGCGTATGTGTGTGTGTGTGAGAGAGAGAGAGAGAGAGAGAGAGAGAGAGAGAGAGAGAGAGAGAGAGAGAGAGAGAGACTATGATTCTAAGTTAATCAGAAGGAAAATGAAAAATATAGGTAATGAAACTAACATGTACAGTAATGGGATCGTTTTGTAACGGCGCCTACCAGCCATCAACGTAATTCGCTAACAGGAAAAAAAAAAAAGCAGCTAGGCCATTAATCACCCACATTTCCTTATTCACATCAATTTAACATTTAACTTAACACTCAACATTTCATTAGCATTAAAACATTAACTCAGAGACACTGCATTTGGAAAATGGACGTGTCAGGGTTCCAAGTAATACCCCCAACGAAAGAAAACTCCGCTGCAGTTCTGGTGTTACAGCTGTTAAAAACTGGTAATGATTCTTAAAGGAAAATATTGCTTAACGCCTTGTAAGCCGCCCTGAGTCTCCAGAGAAGGGCGGCATATAAATAATAATAAAAACAATTAATAATAATTGTGAAATTTCCGAATTTTTGGGGAGAAAAATACAATCTCGTTTCCTTTCTGGACCAAAAAAAAAAAAAAAAGTCATTCTTGATCTTACAACCTAGAAGCAATGCAAGCTCATTTAGTACTTGTAAGGTAATTATTGTCCATGAAACAGCATTATCAGTATTTATATATTTATTTATTTATTGGTTCGATTTATATGCCGCCCTTTTCCGGAGACTCAGGGCGGCTTACAATGCGTTAAGCAATAGCCTTCATACTTTTGTATATACCTGCTTAGTAGGGCTTTTGCTCCCCCCCCAAATGGTGTTCTTTTTTATACAAAGTCAGCTTATTGCCCCCACAAACTGGGTCCTCATTTTATCTACCTTGGAAGGATGGAAGGCTGAGTCAATCTTGAGCCTGGTGGGATTTGAACTTGCAGTAATTGCAGGCAGCTGGTGTTACTTAACAGTGACACAGTATTGTAATTAATATTACGTTATAGCCTGATATTGTTTGTTAATAAAGTTATTAATATTATCAATAGTTTTAAATTCAATCTATATTGGTCATATAGTAAATTGAAGGTTTTTTGTTTAGACTGTTAATGTAAACAAAATTAGTTTAAGTATAGTACAGTGATGGCGAACCTTTTTGGCATTGAGTATGCTCGTGCGTGGCACCAAATGTCGAAAAGGGAGCACTTTGCACATGCACACACGCACTTCAGGGCCGCGACCAGGAAGAGGCGCTGCCCAGGGGCCATGCGCGCACTGGATAAGTCACTATCCTATTCTGTGCACACAGAACTCTCTCCTCCAGTGGGTGAAGTCAAGGGAGACTCTGTCTGGAGACCAATGATGCTGCAGAAGGGAGAATTCCTATTGGTCCTCCTTCTTTCTGGACACTCCCAATTCCAAAGGTTCAAGGAAGCACCATTCCCGGCTCACAGAACAGCTCTTCCTGTTTCCGACACTGCCTTACGCACAAAGGCCAGCTGATCAGAAGAGGAAACCCAGAAGAGGAATGCCAGAACGCCAAAAACCCGGAAGAGGAACGGGCAACGCCACGCATGCCAGGTGACATGGCTTCGCGTGCCACTTTGGGCACGCGTGCCATAGGTTCGCCATCACGGGTATAGTATATTATTATACTATAAAATATAATGCAAATGAGCTTGCATTATACTGTAATAATAAACTGTAGATAAAATGAAATTCAATGTGGAGAAGAGTAAAGTCTTGTACTTAGGCAAGAAAAACCAAAAGTACACGTATAGACTGGGTGAAAACAGGTGTAATAGCAGTAACTGTGAGAGGGATTTTGGAGTCTTAGTGGACAACCAGTTAAATATGAGCCAGCAGTGTGTAGCAGCAGCCAAAAAAGCCAATGCAATCTTAAGTTGCATTAACAGAGGGATACAATCAAGATCAAGTGGGGTACTAGTACCACTCTATAAAGCCTTAGTAAGACCACACCTAGAATACTGCATCCAGTTTTGGTCACCACACTATAAAAAAGATGTTGAGACTCTAGAAAGAGTGCAGAGAAGAGCAACCAGGATGATTAGGGGACTGGAGGCTAAAATATATGATGAACAGTTCCAGGAACTGGGCATGGCTAGTCTAGTGAAGAGAAGGACCATGGTAGCAGTCTTCCAATATGTAAAGAACTGCAAGGAGAGGAGGGGGCATCAAACTATTTTCCAAGACACCCGAAAGCCAGACAAGGAATAATGGATGGAAATTGAACAAGGAGAAATTTTCTGACAGTCAGAACCATCAACCAATGGAACAGAAGTTGCCTTTGGAAGTTGTGGGAGCTCCATCACTGGAAGCTTTCAAGAAGAGATTGGACTGCCATATGTGAGAAATGATGTAGGGTCTCTTATTTGGGCGTGGGGTTGGACTAGATGACCTACAAGGTCCCTTCCAACTCTGTTAATCTGTATCTGTAACTAGTATATTAGTTTAAATATTACATTCTCTCTTTTTTTTAATGTAAGATGTTGTGTAACCGTTAAATAAGTCAATCAAATCATTAGTCCCATTATAATTCATACTATCAAGTCACTGTTTGGTTCCTAATTCCAAAGAGCACAAGGGATGCATCTGTCTGCATTGATAGAAAAAGTTCAGACTGAACTCAGAAACCCCCGATGAATACAATGTGTAGACAATGCATTTAATGCGGGCTATTTAATAAGAAACAATTATATATATGTTCTTGATAATTATTTATCTGCTCTTTTAGATTCAGGGTGTTTCTTCAAATACAGCAATTTGAAGCTCAGCTGCTTACCTTCTAAGGCAGCTCTGGTAAGTAGAACAAGTCAGCTGTGCTGCAGGAATCAGCTGAGCCAGAAAGAAGGAAATAGAGGACAGGATAAGGCAGGGGTGGGTGGACGGGGCCAGCTGATTATCGGAACTACCGGTTCGCTCAAACCGGTCTGAACCAGCAGCCTTCCACTACTGTATTTGTTGCTGTGTTTTGTTTTGCTCCCGCCTCCGTGAATCCCCAGGAAACGTTAATTGTATGTCTAGCCATATATTCTCACCCTGTAACTCACTCCTTTAATGAACCTCAACTGGCAGCCATTAGGATAAGGGGAAAATATGGCTGGAGAAATCTGCGGTAGCCATTTTTTTCCCCCTGCAATGAGTAAGGGGGAAAAAAAAAAGAAAAGAAACATAAATTGTCTTCTGGGAAAAAAAAATAGCTCCACTCTAGCAGAAAGACATAAGAGGGATAAGAATCGGTTTGTAGTATGATTGCTTTTATTATTGCAGCCTTAGCTTCTATTATAGCAAGACATGAATTTCCTGCTTGGTACAATTCCTGACTACACAGTGTTATTACCTGGATAATGTTATATTGCACCGCTGGTGTCAAGATGGCTTGGCTTCCTCTTGCTTCCTTGAATGGAATATTCTACATTCCGATTACTCACCTCCGTTGATTTCCGAAGATCATTTTAAATATTCGGTCTCCTGAAGGAAATATAGATGGTAGCTCCCCTTCGTGTTCTGCCTGAAATCACAACCTGATTCTGGTTTTTTTTCAGTTATTAATAGACGATTTCCTGCATCTGGGAACCTGAGAAGCGGACACATAATCCTCAAACGACTAGAACTTGTACGTATCACAAAAAAATCCGAGAACTGGAAAATCATTTTGATATAGTCAGATAAATCTTTTGGTATTCCTGAAAACAGCCCCTGGCCTTTTGTACGCTTGGATATGGGATTTTTCTTCCCTTTTTCTTCTCTCCCTCCCTCCCTCCTTTTCCCTCTCCCTCTCCCTCCTTCTCCCCCTCTCTCCCTCTTCCCCTCCCTCCCTCTCCCCCTCCCTCCCCCTCTCCCCTCTCCCACTCTCCCCTCTCTCTCCCCTCTCTCTCTCCCTTTCTCCCTCTCCCTCTCCCTCCCTCTCTCACTCCCTCACTCCCCCCTCTCTCTCCCTCTCCCTCTCCCTCCCCCCTCTCCCTCTCCCTCTCCCTCTCCCTCCCCCTCTCCCTCTCCTTCTCCCTCTCTCTTCCTCCCCCTCTCCCTCCCTCTCTCTTCCTCTCATCTCAAGTAGCTTCGAGAACAAATGTAAAATATCCACCTAATACATTATGGAGAATGGTTGCAGGAATCGGGCATGGCTAATCTAATGAAAAATAGGACTAGGAATATGATAGCAGTCTTCCAATATTTGTATTGTATTTGTATTTCCAATATATGAGAGGCTGCCACAAAGAAGAGGGGAGGGGGTCAACCTATTCTCCTGAAGACAGGACAAGAAGGCAGGACAAAAAACTAATCAAGAAGAAAACCAACCTAGAACCAAGGAGAAATTTCCTGACAGTGAAACAATTAATCAGTGAAAATTAATCAATGTTGCCTTCAGATGTTGGAGGTGCTCCAACACGGGAGGTTTTTAAGAAGAAATTGGACAGCTATTTATCTGAAATGTTATAGGGTTTTCTGGCTGAGCAGGGGGTTGGACTAGAAGACCTCCAAGGTCCCTTCCAACTCTGTTATTCTGTTAATCTCTTATGAATGATTAAATTTCTTCTAGACTTTCACTTACATAGGCCTACCATAAATTCCACTTTGACCACAATTTCTCTGGAAGTTCCAGCCCATTTACACAGGCCAGCTCCCCAAATTAGGATTCTAAAGACCCACAAAGGGAGAATGTAAATTACTTGTTATGTAGGTAAAAAGCAAATGAGTTTAAATTACAGGATCCTTTGCCTGGAGAACCAGCCTTTAGTCAACTGTCAAAACAGAGTTGAGTTTTTGAAAGAGTGCTGAGGCTTCTCAGCTTGGCCTGTCAGACCCGCTGCGATCATCTTTATTCTCATCAAACTCCTTGAAAATGATGCAAACTTCACTCAAAACATCTGAAAAATTCAGTTTCCCATTTCTCCTTCCTTAAAGAATGGCTGCTTTGGAAAAAAAAAGATCCATCTTAACTTACTTGTATTTATTCACTAGAATGACCAGTTCCAGTATAAGTACTACAAGTTTACCACAGAGTTCTACATTTCAAAAAGTTATTTTAAGGGTTAATCAATTTTGCATTGCAGTATTTTCATTAACTTTGTATCAACATACTGGAAGCATCACCTTCTGTATTAACATACACTTGGGCATTAAGAAGAAACATAAGAAAAAAGATGACTTAGTAGGATGAAATAGTAGGATGGTAGTTACGAATAGTTGGTACAAATTGCAGAAAACTATGCTTAGAAAAGCACAACTATGCTAAGACACAAATAAGCAGAAATGCAAACTTTTAAACAAAGAAACAACAGGTAAATGAGTAAACAACCACCGCTAGGATAGCTTCTTAGGATAGTTTTTTCTTGTTTCTTCGTGTGTGTATTATGTACGTGTTTTTATATGTATTTACGTTGTATGTTTGTTTATGTTTAAAATAAAAAAAAATTAAAAAAAGAAAGAAACAGGAAGCAAGAAACAAAACAATGAATAAAACTGAGCAACCAAATTTAAAAAAAAAGAAAAAAAGAAAAAAGATGACTTTAATCTGTTTCGTCTTTTATATTAAATTTTGAGTAAAGCAAAAAACTCACAAGCGCTATCTAAATTGAACATATAACCCAAGGTGTCAAACATTCTTTTCCTCCTCTTATAATACTGGCAAGGTCACTGTATTTCAAAAGACACTTTAAAAACATATTTATCCAAGTCAAACATTTTACTCTGCCGTAATTAGAATTAAATTCCCTCTGATGCAAACTACAAAGGAATAACCATTTGGTCATATATAGGCGGTGGTGGGATTCAGCCGGTTCGGGTTAGTTCGGGCAAACCGGTAGTTAAATTTCTGGCTGGCCCTGCCCCACCCCTTCCAGGAGTCCCCACGTGCCGCATTTTGGCTCCCATATAAGTGCAGAGAGGCCTACTAGGCCCAAAACGGGGCATGGGGGTGCCGCGTTTCCACTCAGGGCTGTTTTTGCTTCCAGGGGGAGGCCAAGTGCTGCCTGTCACACACCCTGGCCATGCCCACCAGGGCCACGCCCACCCAGCCAGACATTAGGGCAGAGAACCAGTTGTTAAATTATTTGAATCCCACCACTGTATATAGGAATGACTATTTAATGGCTATTTATATATATCGTTGTGTAAAGGTTATTTCACATCACAATAATCTATTAGATGACAGTGTTGATTACAATTAATTGTATTGTTCATTTCTGTTTAGACATATCAATCAGATTTTAGAATTAAGACTCAGATTGCAAGACATCTGGTGGAATTTATTTAATTTATTCATTTATTATATTCTTAAGATGTTGAACATCTTAAATCCAGCTTGGTAAAAACTGTCTTTCAGATAAAATGAAACCAGGCCTGATTTTATCTGTTTGGTATTAAAAGACATTAAGTCAACTTTACTATGCTCTTATGACAACCTTGGGGTACTGGTAGCATAATGATATGTTTAATTGTTATATGACTTTAAAGGATAAGAACTTAATATATTTTTTGATCTTGGATCACTCACTATATCTTGTTTGCAACAATCTGGGCAACACAAGATTCCATGTTTTCTGTCTTTCTTTGCTGGTTATACAATTTTAATATGGGTGGAAACTAATCAAGGAGAGAAGCAATTTAGAACTAAGAAGAAATTTCCTGACAGTTAGAACAATTAATCAGTGGAATAACTTGCCAGCAGAAGTTGTGAATGCCCCAACACTGGAAATTTTTAAGAAGATGTTGGATAACCATTTGTCTGAAGTGGTGTAGGGTTTCCTGCCTGGACAGGGGGTTGGACTAGAAGACCTCCAAGGTCCCTTCCAACTCTGTTATTCTATTCTATTCTATTCTATTCTATTCTATTCTATTCTATTCTATTCTATTCTATTCTATTCTATTCTATCCTATCCTATCCTATCCTATCCTATTCTATTCTATTCAAGAGCCTTGGTGGCGCAGCAGACTAAAGCGCTGTTAAGTGCTTTAAGTAACACCAGCTGCCTGCAATTACTGCAAGTTCAAATCTCACCAGGCTCAAGGTTGACTCAGCCTTCCATCCTTTCGAGGTAGGTAAAATGAGAACCCAGTTTGTGGGGGCAATAAGATGACTTTGTATAAAAAAGAACACCGCTTGAGGGGGGCCGAAAGCCCTACTAAGCTAATATACAAAAGTATGAAGGCTATTGCTTAACACATTGTAAGCCGCCATGACTCTCCGGAAAAGGGTGGCATATAAATTGAACCAATAAATAAATAAATAAACAATAAATAAATATTCTATTCTAATAGTTCCAGATCAGGTAGCCCTATCCAGGAATCCAGCTGTAGAACACTTAGGACAGTGATGGCAAACCTTTTCAGCACCGAGTGGTGAAAAGGTGGTGTGGAAACATCACGTGCGCTCTTGTCGGGGCCGCACTCCAGAAAAGCCGAACTTCTGGGTTCTGGCGTACATGCACACCCGACAATCAGCTGGCCGGCGCTCATCGCATACTGGTTTTCGGCACTGCCGTGCACGCGGACAGCTGTTCATCATGCATGCATGCGTGCCAGAAATCCGGAAGACAAACAGGGTAGGCAACACATGCCAGGCGACATGCCTTCGCATGCCGCTTTGGGCATGCGTGCCATAGGTTCGTCATCACAGACTTAGGACATGTGAATGTGTATGTAAGGCAATTATTTGGTTGTCTCCTAGCCTGACTAGCATTCTCAAATGTTACTGAGAGTTAAGAAGTTCTGTAATTCAAATCTAATCTTAGCCATGTCCATAAAGCTACAAGCACCCCCCCCTTTTTTTTTCATTGTGCAACTATATAGAACTACATTTAAATGTGCTATAAACACATTAATGTTTTTTTACTAGTGTGATATGCACTATTTACTTACTTTATTTACTATTTATTTATTTACTTATTTACTAGTGTGATGGAATGCACTACCTGACTCTGTAGTTTCTTCCCCAAACCCCCAAAACTTTAACCTTAAACTGTCTACTGTTGACCTCACCCCATTCCTAAGAGGTCTGTAAGGGGCGTGCATAAGAGCACCAGCGTGCCTACCGTCCCTGTCCTAATATTCCTTTTTACTTACTCTTTTCATGTGTTCAAATTATGTTTATACTTTTACCTGTTATCTCATATATGCTTGACAAATAAACTTATGATTATGATTATGATATACCCATTCCTCTCCCTACAGTGCTTATATGTAAATGTCCAGCTTTCCTTGTCTCCTAACCAGTGTCATTTACTGCAGAAGAGAAAATTAGAATTAGAATTATTTATTTATTGGCTAAGTGTGATTGGACACACAAGGAATTTGTCTTGGTGCATATGCTCTCAGTGTACATAAAAAGAAAAGATAGGTTCATCAAGAATCATAAGGTACAACACTTAATGATAGTCATAGGGTACAAATACGAATCGTACTAGGAAACAATCAATATAAATCGTAAGGATACAGCAACAAGTTACAGTCATGCAGTCATAAGTGGGAGGAGATGGGTGATGGGAACGATGAGAAGATTAATAGTAATAGTAATGCAGACTTAGTGAATAGTTTGACAGCGTTGAGGGAATTATTTGTTTAGCAGAGTGATGGAGTTCTTCTCCAGATGAAATGGCCCACAAGAATTCTTTTGGAAGATCAGGTTTGTCGGTGCTTACAAAAGCAGTTTTGATATTGTAAAGCTGCTGTATGCCTTTCAGCACAAATTGCAATTTCAGGCTGAACTTTTTTTTTTTCTTCTATATGCATTTCAGCACCTCTATTGTTCCGCGCAGGGAAATATGATCTCTTATTAGAATGTGTAGCCAACCTCATTTATCTTATGTGATTCCGCTATAGAAATGCATTCAACGGAGGCGCCAGGTTGGGAGGGACGGAGGATTGAGTGATCAATGTATTGCTTGTTTAAAGGAGGAGGGGGAGAAAAATTAAACCTAATTGATAGCGTGTCACCAAGAATAGTAAAAAAAAGAATCAGGAAACCAAGGGGAGGGAGGCAATCAAGCTGAAAATCAGTAGGGAGAAAAGGAGGGGAAAAGAGAAGGGGACTCGGAAAAGATTATTACGTAGTCTGTGGCACATCAACTCGATAACTGTAGGGAGGAACAGAGAAACAATAAATGTAATATAAAAAGACAAAATTGGTAATAAGCAGCGGCATGGAGAAAGTATCTTCTGGTATATAGCATTTCAAATTATCTTTAATGTACTAAACAATTCCTGCCGCAGCTTTGCACTTTAAATCCCAGTGCTTGCTTGAATATTTCCTAATGAAAAGGCTATTGATAAAAAAATGTGCTTTATTCCTCTTTTTTTTTCCTTGAAGCATTTTTTTTTTTTAGTTCTTCTATAATCAACCACTGAGCAGCTAGGTCCTTTCACGTGAGATCCATATTTATGCAGGGTGCACATCTCAAATGAGAATTATTTTTTTTTCCCCACTGTGTGATGCTACTGAATACAAACAATAGAAGCTGGGTGGATGTGGAAAACAAATTGGCATTTAAAGGAGGCAGAAAGTTCCAGATGGCCATTAGGCCTAGAAGGAAGGACCACAATTTGGGCTCCATCTCACACAGCCGAATGGAGTTAGTTATCTCAAGGAAATCCCTATCAGTTTTCATTCAATTTTATGGGTGAAAATTGGATTTAGAAGGTTGTAATGAAGGTGAGAATTCTGGGGCGCTTCTCAGAGGTGGGGTGAAAATGTTCTCACATTTCCTTAAGCTGAAGACACAAAGAAGTCCAGATTAATGTCTTCCTTCATTGTCCACATCTTTCTCTAAAAGTATTCCGCCCCAGCTCTGGATTCCCAAGGATTGTGACACACACCAACGATCCTTATCAAACTTATAATGTACCAAGAATAAACGAAGTCTGGCAAAGGTTGGCAACCAGCCCAGAAAACAAGATATGATAAGACACTCACTCTTCAAAAATTCTCTGTAATAATTACACGTTGTTTCCAGCAAGAAATTACTAACTGTGTGCGACTTAAATAGGCTAAGGGAGTGGCCAATTATCCTCAAACCTTACTCTCGAGGAGACCTCCTCCTCCTGAGTAGCCACTCCTGCCTTTTGGCAGCCCTGCGTGCCCGAGCATTGAGGAGAGGCTCCTCCACTTCGCTCTCTCCACTTGAAGGAGCCTCTGGAGGTTCTGAAGGCCCTGGCTGAGTCTCTGCCTCCGGCACCACATCCTCTTCAGCCTCCTCACTGTCCGATGCGAGCGCCGGCTGTGCAGGCTGCTGGCACAACCCCACACCAGCCTCCTTGTCGTCGGGATCAGCCATGATCCGTGCAGGCCGCTGGCGGGCCACAATAAAAAGCATCATCTTCATACTGTCAGTTAAGCTCAGCAGAAAACTTCATGAGGTTTATCTTTATTTATTTTTTTATTTTATTTATTTTATCAAGCATATATAAGACAAAAAGTAAAAGTATATACATAATTTGAATACATGAAAAGAGCAAGTAAAAAAGGAATATTAGGACAGGGACGGTAAGCACGCTGGTGCACTTATGCCCGCCCCTTACAGACATCTTAGGAATGGGGTGAGTTCAACAGTAGACAGTCTAAGGTTAAAGTTTTGGGGGTTTGGGGAAGAAACTACAGAGACAGGTAGTGAATTCCAGGCATTGACCACTCTGTTGCTGAAGTCATATTTTCTGCAATCGAGTTTGGAGCAGTTTACCTTGAGTTTGTACCTATTATTTGATCGTGTATTGTTGCAGTTGAAGCTGAAGTAGTCATTGACAGGTAGGACATTGGAGTCTGGTGGCATCAGGTATTTTATTGCGGGTAGAGGAATGGAGGACTCTTCTCGTAAAATATCTCTGGACTCTCTCGGTTGTATTTATGTCTGATATGCAGTGCGGGTTCCAGACAGATGAGCTGTATTCAAGAATTGGTCTAGCAAATGTTTTGTATGCTCTAGTTAGTAGTACAATATTACCAGAGAAGAAGCTACGCAAGATTAGGTTAACAACTCTTGATGCCTTTTTGGCAATGTTGTTACAGTGGGCTCTGGCACTTAGATCTTTAGAAATGAGTACTCCAAGGCCCTTGACAGAGTGAAGGTCATCTACAAGGTTCTTTTTTTCTAGACAATATTGTCTTTTCAATCATCACTAAGGTAGCGATCTGTCTTGGGAAACTTTTCTCTTGAACAAGTTTAGAAAAAAAATCACAAAATGAATTGACTGGGTGTGATTGGTTCCAAAACATGACCCTTGCATGGGATCAGAGGTGGGTTTCAGCAGGTTCTGACCAGTTTTGGAGATCCGGAAATTTTGAGTATTCGGAGAATTGGTAAATACCACCTCTGACTGGCCCCACCCCCATCTATTCTCTGCCTCCCAAGTCCCAGCTGATTGGGAGGAAATGGGGATTTTGCAGTAACCTTCCCCTGGCGTGGGGAGGGAATGGAGATTTTACAATATCCTTCCTCTGGAGTGGGGATGGAATGGGGATTTTGCAGTAACCTTCCCCTGGGGTGGGGAGGGAATGGAAATTTTACAGTATCCTTCCTCTGGAGTGGGGAGGGAATAGAGATTTTACAGTATCCTTCCCCTGTCATGCCCACCAAGCCATGCCCACCAAGCCATGCCACGCCCACCAAGCCACACCCACAGAACCGGTAATAAAAAAAATTGACACCCACCACTGGATGGGATTACTTTAAAAAATATGTCTATCTGTCCTGCTTAGAGCTAAATTTAATCCCTAGAGGGTACTTTACTGGGTAAATAGACACTGTTCTGATGTTCCTGCAATTGAGTTACAGTTGATTCAACTCACTCATCCACTTAATGAGAATAATGTTATGGCAACAACAAAACACCCTTCAGATGGTTAGTCATGCCTTAGTCACCTCACAACTGGATATTGCAATGTGTTGTACATGGGGTTGCCCTTGAACACTACCTGGAAGGTCCAGTTAATGCAGTATGCAGTTAGTAATGAGTGCTTCTTGTTATTCCAGTGTTTCATTGCAGCTGTGCAAGCTGCATTGGCTACCAGTTGGCCTCTACCGGCAATTCAAGGTGCTCATCATCACCAGTGGTGGAATGCTGCCAGTTTAACAACTGGTTTGGTGAGTGGGTGCTTCTAAGTTGTTTGCGCGCAGCGCTGAAAATGGAGCATTTAGAAGCTCAGCTGCTTATCTTCCAAGTCAGCAACAGTAAGTAGAACAGTGACGGGGAGGGAAATCAGCTGTGCCACGAGATTCAGATGAGCTACAAAGCAGGAAATAAAAGACAGGATAGAGCAGGGGCGGGCGGGTGGGGCCAACTGATTGTCGGTGCTACCAGTTCACCCGAACCGGTCTGAATCAGCTGAATACCACCTCTGATCATCACCAATAAAATTGCCATGCTCCAATCAGAGCCTGAATCTGCAGAGGAGGATGAGCCTGAGCTGGAGCCAATGGAGATCGAGAGGCAGTCCTTGCTTATCGCCTGAGCTCTGTCGCTCCTCATGTCCACTGCTTGCCCTCTCTCAGTCATCCTGCCCCCATTCCTCCCTGCTAACAAGCCTTCCCAATCCTGAGGGGCCCTGGACTGCCTTGGCCTGCTCCTCCCCACATTCCTCAAAGCTCAGGCTCGTCGTCTTCTGCAGATTCAGGCTCCGACGGGGGCATGACAAAAAACTTTCATGGCATATCTGGTTATATATCAGGCCCAAGGCACCAAACCCACTTGTAAATAGCTAAAGTAAGCAACTTTATTGCCTTCTACCTATGTTACAAGAATCTCCATGGAGTGCTTGACTTCCCTTGGGAATGACAAGATAAGGATTCGTGGTTCTTAGGGAAGGTCAAGCTTATGGTTCTTGTGACTGTGTAATGATTCCAAGCTGGGTCCTCATTTGACCCTCTCCTTCTAATCTAGCTCGCAGTCTCCCAACTTTATCTTTGAGACTATATTCAACTGGGTTTGACCAGATGTCTACGCAGGTGGAATAGGCACATTCCAGGTTTCTTCATTTGTCATGTTGTGAGGATAAGGAAACATGCCTTCTTTGCTGTTCTTTGGAATAGCATTCTTCAAGAAATATATGAACCATCCACTTTCTGGGGTTCCCGAGGGCCCTTAAGACCTGGCTCTCTTCTCCAGACATGACTATAATGTGTTAGAGAGTTTTTGTGGGGTGTGGGTATGGGTGTGTTTGTGCATTTTACTGTTTTTTTTTAAATTTGATTTATATGCCGCCCTTCTCCGGAGACTCAGGGCGGCTTACAATGCGTTAAGCAATAACCTTCATTCTTTTGTATATTTTATACAAAGTCAGCTTATTGCCCCCACAAACTGGGTCCTCAATTTACCTACCTTAGAAAGGATGGAAGTCTGAGTCAACCTTGAGCCTGGGGAGATTCGAACCTGCAGTAATCACAGGCAGCTGGTCATAATAACAGGGTGCTTTAGACCACTGTACTACCAAGGCTCTACTGTTATTGTTGCTTTGGGCTCTATGGCTATGGTATATTGTGGAAATTGTGTTAAAGTGTATATTGGATATTAGAGTTTTTTGAAGTGGGGCAGCTAATAGAAATATAAATATCAGTAAGAACAACAAGGTGTTAAAGTCCATTTGTGTGCATGACTACTCAAATGTAAGCCCCATTGGATGCATCGGTTTGATAGGCAACAAAACTGTTGCCTCCACGCATTTTTTTTCCTTGAACACGTCCTTCAGATTAAACAGCATTCACTGTATCACCATATCTTTGCTCCAGATTTAACCTTGGAACATGAAAGAGTTTTCTTCTTAATCAAATACATTATATTAGTGGCTGTGTTCCTAATTAGGCTTTGAAAGATGTTTGCCTGCAAGGAAATGCATTCCTTTTGTTGTATTGTAATATTCCTGTATGATTAAAATATCAACTAGCACTGATGATGAGTTTGAGTAATGGGACATCTGCAAGAAAACAAGCAAGCTCAGAAAGCACTGAGGACCCTTTCTCCTTCTCCTTCTCCTTCTCCTTCTCCTTCTCCCGCCTCCCCTCCACAAACTCCACTCTCTTCTAGCATTTATGATGCTATCTACCTTGGGTAATGAAACATCAGCAAGAAAACAAGGAAGCTCAGAGAGCACCAAAAGACCCCCTCGATTAAAATATCTTCAGAAGAGTGAGGATGAAAATTTATAAAGTCTATTAGCAGAAAATTCCATCAGCTGAGACCTTCTCAGGCTTTGCAAGGTACATAAAATACTGTATCCAAAAGAAGCCAGGGCTAATTTTAATAAGGATGGGCAAGTTCAGGACAGGGGTGGGCTTCAAAAATTTTAACAAGGTGTTTTCTGCCTGGTTGCTGGATGGGCGTGGCCATGGTGGGTTTGGCCTAGTCAGCTTCCTGCACCACAGCGGGAGGAATTTTTGTCCTCCCCCAGCTCCAAAGGCTTTTTTTGAGCCTCCAGGAGGGCGAAAATGGCTTCCCCCAGCTCTGGAGGCCCTCTGGAGGCTGGAAACAGGCCTTCCTGAACTTCCAGTAGGCCCGTTTTTCACCCTCCCCAAGCCTCCACACATGCCCTGCATTTACCTGCATCCAAAACAGGCTGCGTGGGGACTCCTGGGAGGGGAGGGGTGGGAGGGGCCAGCCATGAATGGGATTTGGGGCTTCTCCAAACTGCACAGAATCTTAGCTAGAGGTTCTTCCAAACCCCTGCAAACCCCCAGCAGCCCACCCTGGTTCAGGAGTTCTGGGAACAAGACTGATTACAGGATCCAATCAGACTTTTTTTTTTTTTAATTTGATTTATATGCTACCCTTCTCTGGAGCCTTAGGGCGGCTTACAATACGTTAAGCAATAGCCTTCATACTTTTGTATATTTATACAAAGTCAGCTTATTGCCCCCACAATCTGGGTCCTCAATTTACCTACCTTAGAAAGGATGGAAGGCTGAGTCAGCCTTGAGCCTGGTGAGATTCGAACTTACAGTAATTGCAGACAGCTTGATGTTAATCACAATGCATTAGTCTGCTGAGCCACCAGGCCCCAGATTTGGTCACCGGAACCAAAGGTTTATTCTTCCAAGCCTTTGGACTCATGCTGGAGCCCATCATCAGGGAACTTGTTGGTTATCACCTTTAAAGCACTCCATGGCATAGGACCTAGTTATTTTCGAGACCGCCTGCTGCTACCAACGGCCTCCCATCGACCTGTGTGCTCCCACAGAGAGGGCCTCCTCGGGGTGCCATCAGCCAAACAATGTAGGCTGGTGACCCCCAGGGGGAGGGCCTTCTCTGTGGGGGCACCTACCCTCTGGAATCGGCTGCCCCCAGAGATAAGGAGAATCCACAACCTCGGTGCCTTCCACAGTGCCCTTAAAACCTTCTTTTTCCAGCAAGCCGGGCTGGCCTAACACTTTTTAAAATGTTTTTAATTGTTTGTTACTGTTTTTAATCATGGGGCCAAATTTATATATATCTTTTTAATTGTATTTTAATGTTTGTAGTTTATGCTTTTACTTGGCTGTTCACCGCCCTGAGTCCTCAGGGAGAAGGGCGGTATACAAATTTAAAAATAAATAAATAAATAAATAAATAAATAAATAAATAAATAAATAAATAAATAAACTTCTCTCTCTCTCTCTCTCTCTCTCTCTCTCTCTCTCTCTCTCTCTCTCTCTCTCTCTCTCTCTCTCTCTCTCTCCAAAATATGAAATATGGGTACCACTTTATAAAACCTTAGTAAGACCACATCTGGCATACTGCATCCAGTTTTGGTCACCATATTACAAAAAAGGTGTTGAGACTTTGGAAAGGGTGCAGAGAAGAGCAACAAAGATGATTAGGGGCCTAGAGACTAAAATTGATGGAGAACAATTGCAGGAATTCGGAATGGATAGTTTAGAGAAAAGAAGGACCAGGGGAGACAGGATAGCAGTCTTCCCCTCTGCCACAAAGGAGAGGGAGTCAAACTGTTTTCCAAAGCACCTGAAGGCCAGACAAGGAATAATGGATGGAAACTGAACAAGGAGAGAAGCAACCTAGAACTAAATTTCCAAACAGTAAGAATTTATTTTTTATTTTATTTCCAATTTATATACCGCCCTTCTCCCTGAGGACTCAGGGCGGTGTACAGCCAGAATTAAGAACATGAAATACAAATATTAAAAAACAATTGAAATATATATAAATTTGGCCCAAAAATTAAAAATCACAAACCAATTAAAACATTTAAAAAGTTTTTTCTTAAGCCAGCCCGGCTTGCTGGAAAAAGTGAGTTTTAAGGGCACGGCGGAAGGCACTGAGGTCTTGGAGTCTCCTTATCTCTGGGGGCAGCTGATTCCAGAGGGTAGGTGCCCCCACAGAGAAGGCCCTCCCCCTGGGGGTCACCAGCCTACATTGTTTGGCTGATGGCACCCCGAGGAGGCCCTCTCTGTGGGAGTGCATGGGTCGATGGGAGGTCGTCGATGGCAGCAGGCGGTCTCGAAGATAGCTAGGTCTGATGCCATGGAGCGCTTTAAAGGTGATGACCAACACCTTGAAGCGCACCCGGAAGACCACCGGGAGCCAGTGCAGCTCGCGCAGGAGCGGTGTTACATGGGAGCGCCATGCTACTCCCGTCACTACCCACGCTGCTGCATTCTGGACCCGTTGGAGCCTCCGGGTGCTCTTCAAGGAGAGCCCCATGTAGAGAGCATTGCAGTAGTCAAGGCGAGAGGTGACGAGGGCATGAGTGACTGTGCACAGGGAATCCCGATCATGAAAGGGCCGCAACTGGCGAATCAGGCGAACCTGACAAAAGGTCCCCCTGGTTACAGCCGTCAGATGTTCCTCCAAGGACAGCTGCATATCCAGGAGGACTCCCAGATTGCGAGCCCTTTCTGTGGGGGCCAAAGACTCGCCCCCAATAGTCAGTGATGGATCAACTGACTATATCGAGATGCCGGGAGCCAAAGCCACTCAGTCTTGGAAGGGTTGAGCTTGAGCCTGTTCCTCCCCATCCAGATCCACACAGCCTCCAGGCACTGGGACATCACTTCAAGGGCATCAAGAATAATCAACCGGTGGAATAGCTTGCCTTCAGAAGTTGTGGGTGCTCCATCACTGGAAGTTTTCAAGAAAAGATTGGATAATCATTTGTCCAGAATGGTATCAGGTCTCCTTCTTGAGCAGAGATTGAATTAGAAGCTCTCCAAGGTCCTTTCTAACTCTATTATTCTGGGCCATTTTGCACATTGTATTTATATGGATCTGGTTGTGTGTAGCTTTTAGTTGTTAATTGAGGTGTTGATGGCTGGCTATTAAAATTGATTGCCAGTCATTCTGATTTTGGAGCAGATATAGCAACCTCATCATCTGTTTTCGGCGGTTTTTCTGCCAGTGGCCTGCAGAGCTGGCAGCAGAATCGGACTGTGAGGAGGTTGGGGAGGAACATGGGTCAGTCCTGGAGTCTGGGGAAGGCTCGGATGAGGGCTCTGTGTCAGAGGCAGAGAAAGGGCCATTTGGGAGGTACGTGCTGCCTTCGGAGCCTCCAGAGTCAGACCTCAGTGAAGCAGAGGAACAGGGGGAGCCTGTTCCCAGTGCGGGCATGCACAGAGCTGCCAGAAGGCAAGAACAGTTAAAACAAAAGGGACGGATCGGGAGTAGGGCTTGGAAATGATTTCCCCCTCCCATAAGACTTAAAAGAGGAGCAAAGGCACGTGGGCCTTTGCAGGAAGCAATGTTGTTAATTCTGTGCATTTTAAAGTCTAAAGCTCTATTTGGTTCTGAACTCTGTATAGCTTTGCCAATTAGGTCTTTGGCAGCGTGTCAAGGGAGATAAAGGTGGGTGATTATCAGCCTTATCCCGAAGGACTCTTTAGAACTATTTGGGACTCATCTGTGAATGAACAGAATTCATAGCTGTTAAAATAAAACAGGTTTTTGGGACTACTCATGTGTTTTACTGACTCAGGAAGCCTAGGTCAGAACAGTAGTAGGGCAGCTCCACCACCCCCCATCCCCACCTTAGCTCCATTTTTACCTGTGCACCCTGGAGTGGGTGGGGTCTTAATTAGGTCTTGTTTTGGGAGTAGGGGTTATATTGGGTGTACATGTAAAAATCAACCTAGGACTTACTTTCTGAGTAGGTCCTATTTTCAGGGAAACACGGTATATACACTGCACATTTTGTCATACCCATATCATGTTGCCCTTGTTCATGATACAGCATAGCCTGAAGCTTACTGTTTGTACTCACAATCAATTTTGCCACTCTTTTGTAAATTAGGAGAAAGGAGGAAGCCAAGGAAAGGCTCTGCAGGGAGCTGCCCTTTGTTCCAGATGGGCTTGGGAGCCGAGATCTTCATCCTGAAGTTCATCCATTTCGTGTCAAGCTGAAGAAGCAGGAAATGCAAAGGGACAAGCAAGACGAAGTTGAAGGAGATTATTATACTCGATGGTGTATTTGTTCCATAAGTGATATCTGTTTTATTAAGAAAGCTAAGCGACCTCTTGCTGTTGGCTCTGTCAATCAACCAAACGTCTCTGTTCTTCTTAACCAGTAGTTCTTGAATTTGCTTCTGTACGTGCACACAATGCAGGATTCTTCTTGCTAGTGTTGCTTAATATGTACTAAAAGACACCAATGTGCTTTTAAAATAATGCCGGCAGGACAGTCCCCAAACTCTGGATGACCTCTACAGGGCAGGAAAGCATTTAAATGATGGTTCATCGCACAGTCAGCCAGATGTTCAGATTTAGCATTTTTGTCGATTTGTGGAATCCTTCCTAAGGACCTGGAATAAGCAGATGTGGATGTTTGATGGTGTTAAAGGTATTGTCGCAGGATGTAAGCCAGGGGTGTCAAACTCGATTTCATTGAGGGCCGCATCAGGGTTGTGTTTGACCATGGGGGGCCGGGGTGGGTATAGCCAGGGTGGGTGTGGCTAGCTCGACATCACTTGTGTCGGGGCACCAAGCGCTCTGGTGTCCCGAGCGCTCTGCCAGCAAAAATGGACTCCCGAGCTGTTTTCGGCTGTGATGGTTTCCTGCAACCCTCTGCCAGTGAAAATGGAGCTCGGGACGGCTGTTTGCGGCCCTCCCCAGCTCCCTTTTCACTGGCAGAGGCACCATGGCCCGGTCCATTGCTGTTTCCAAGGTGGTCCCATGGGCCAGATTTAAGCACCCCACAGGCCAGATCCGGTCCCCGGGCCTTGAGTTTGACACCCCTGATGTAAGTTGTTCTGAAACCTGCCTTTTGAAATTGACTGATGATGAATGTCTATGGCGATTCTCAGTCATCCAGGTCATGATTGTCTCACAGGTGCTATTTCAAAAGGCAACTGGACTTTCTAGTCTTTCCTTTGCTTCTCATCCAAGAAGCTTCTTCAGTTCTGACCTTCACCTCCACTGTTCAGTCAGAACTGAAGAAGCTTCTTGGATGAGAAGCAAAACCTTTTCAACGATAAAATAAAATCCAGTTGCCTTTTAAATGCGCACCTTTGGGATGACTGATGGTGAATTTGTCAGTGCAAATGTTGTTCAAGTGATGCTCCAGTGGTTAGTTGTTATTATTGTTGTTATTATTATTATTATTATTCCAAAGGTGCATTTTTAGGACGAATCTGGACTTTCTAGTTTTTCTTTGAAGACATTTCGCTTCTCATCCAAGAACCTTCTTCAGCTCTTTCATCTTCAAAGAAAAACCAGAAAGTCCAGTTGCCTCTTGAAAAAAAAAACAGCTTTGGGGCAACCATGACTTGGATGACTGAGAATCTCCATACAGTAGATATTATTATTATTTTCCATCTCTGCTTATCCTGTTTTACCAATAAATGAGAGTATTTGTAGCTTTGAAATGAGGGGTCTGTGGTTGGTTGATTTCTTGCAGATGTTTCATTACCCAAACACGGATGATGTTACTTAGTTTGGGTAACGAAACCTCTGCAAGTCAACCACCAAGATCAGAGACCACCAAGGACCCTCCTCTCCTGTTTTTCATTGTTTCTTTAAGTGCTTGTTTTGTAGCCCAGATCTGACGGCATTAACAAATGATGGGTATCATCATATCATGAGTGTGAAGATGCTACATATTTTCATATATGGTGGACATGTAAAAAAATTAAGGCTTTTTGGATAAAAATATGGTGGATTATTCAAAATATCTTAAGGAAAAAAATTAAATTTACACCACAGGTTTTTTTTTTTTTTTTTGTTGGGAATAGTCACGGATTGTACTGTAATAGAGACTAAGTTGGTTTTGAATTTAATAACAACTGCCAGGTTACTGGTGGCACAGTACTGGAAGAAGGAAGATCCACCTATCATTGAGGAATGGACACTAAAAGTTGTGCATTTGGCAGAGATGGCAAAAATTTCATCATATCTTAAAGATCATTCAAATGAAAGATACATATCAGAATGGAGAAGATGGATTGACTATATACAAAAAAAGTATCCGAATAAGAAGATTCATATAGCTTATGAATGAAATATTTTTAAGTAGTCTATGTTTATAGTTTTTGAGTTATAAGGAGCTAAAGATTAAGGGAGAATATGAATGTAATAATTTGTTAGCATATTTTAGCTTTATGTTTATGAATGCTATACCCTGTGCTTGTTCTGGGAAGTCTAGGGAGGGGGGTGGGGGGAAGGAGGGGAAGGGGAAAGGGTGTGGGGGGAGAAAATGTTTGTATTTCTTATAAAACTTTTCAATAAAAAAACAAACAAAAAAATGATGGGTATCAGATGGAGAGTTTTCCACGAAGAGAAATAAATTTCATATATTTTCACTAGGGGTGAGGTTCTTTTAGGACCTTGATTCCTTGAAAGAGGGTAGTGGCCTTGTGCTAATTTTATTCTAGATCAGGGTGTCAAACTCGTGGCCCGCGGGCCGGATGCATCACGCGCTGGCCACGCCCATCCCCATTTTAGCGAAGGGGGGGAAATGTTGCGATATGTCATGTGACAACAACGTGTCGTTGCAAGGTCGACACCCCTTTTCTAGATTCCGACTCCTGCTCATGTTGCTTCTCGTAAGATATATCTAACTAAAACAGATTTATTGATTTGTGCTACCAGACCTGAATATGCATGGTTTTACAGCTTATTAAAGGTAGCTGAAAGAGCTTAGACGTGTTATTATTTTTCCTCGATTGCCCACAAAGGATGAAGGGATAAATAAAGCAACCTGATTAAACTTAATGGGATTTATTTCCAAGGAAAATACACCAGAGGGTCAGGCTGCTGGTTTCGCCCATAGAGTCTGCCGAGCCCCCTTAATATTTCGTTCCCGGCTCCCTGTAGACATAACTGAGCGAAAAACCAGAAGGAGGAACTTTGTATAGGAACTGCCCATTAATGTTTTAGGAAATGTTAAGAGCTCCGCTTACAGTGGGGAATGCTTATTAGAGCATTAACAAATACTCAGATGGGCATTCAGAGTGAAAAATGCAATTGAAACGTTCCAAAGTGACTGTAGGGACTCGCCTATTTCTGAGGAAAGCAGCTAACAGGGCTTCATGGAGGGCGATTTTCTAAAGGCCTCCTCCTTTTTTGGCAGCCAGCTTTTTGGGTAAGTTGTAAAATGGGAGTTCCTGCTTGGAGAAATAATAGCATCCATCCAATGAAACCCCGGAGAGATGGTTTTATCCTAATGCTTCACATCACACAATCTAAACCCTCATAAGTTTGCATTTTATTCTTTGTTAATAGTATAAACATTCAAAGCAGTACCGTGGGAGTTAGCTCGACATCCAATTAGGTCTTGCTCTCGTATTTATCTAGCTAACCTTTGCAGCTTGGAAGTTCCTATCACACCATGATTGATGCCTCTTTGTCTCTCTCATTGTCTCTCTCTCTCTCTCTCTCTCTCTCTCTCTCTCTCTCTCTCTCTCTCTCTCTCTCTTTCTCTCTCTCTCTCTCTCTCTCTCTGGATCAAGACCTCCATTTCATCACGGTACAAAGGACGCATAGAAAGAAATGAACATTTTCTCCAAATAAAGACATATGAAATGGCTTTTGTTACCTTATGTTACGTTAGATTTTGTTTTGTTTTGATTCGTTTGCCTCCAGAAGTTGTGGGCGCTCCATCAATGGAGATTTTTAAGAGATTGGACAACCGTTTGTCCTGAATGATATTGGGTCTCCTTCTTGATTAGAGGGTTGGACTAGAAGATCTCCAAGGTCCCTTCCAACTCTGTGACTCTGTGATTCTGCTCTTCTGGTTTTACCCAGAGAGGCATCTCTCTCACCACAACATTCAAAACCTGAATCAACACCTTCTGCCATCACTGACCACCAGCGATTTGGAGTAAGCGTGAAAGTTCATCCCTGCAATTTTGCCTTCTACAAATGGAGAGGCTTAGGAAATAGAGACATCACCAATAACAATAGCACACAGACTTATATACCGCTTCACGGTGCTTTAGAGCCCTCTCTAAGCGGTTTGTAGAGTCAGCCTCTTGCCCCCAACAATCTGGCTCCTCATTTTATTGACCTTGGAAGGATGGAAGACTGAGTCAACCTTGAGCCGGTCAAGATCGAACTGCTGTCAGACAGCAGAATTAGCCTGCAGTACCGCATTCTAACCACCATGTCAATTGTGTCAGGTATTTATTAGAATTGTTTATATATAATAATTTGGAAACAAACTTGTTTTTCTGCTTGACTACTTACACATGGGGGTCAGGCAGGGTGGTATTCACTTGCTTTCCCTACCGGTTTTCAAATGTGAGCGCATGCATGTCCACGCATACCCCCAACCTTCCGTGCATGCGCTTTGCTGGTGCGCATGCCTTCCACACATGAGCCCAGCTGTTCTGCCCCAGCTATGGATCCCAAAGAACACAGCACACACAAACGCTGAACAAAACTTAGTTTACTCAAATAATGCAGTTTTAGCAAATGCCGGCTGTTAATAAGCGTTCTTAACAGCCTGCCAGAATTCCACAGATAAGGTAGTCAGAGTCTTACTGGAGTTGGCAGAAAGCCCAGAAACCAGAGAAAGCCCAGAGAAATCCAAACTCAATGATTAGCGAACTAAAGTTGTTTCCTGCAGCTTGTTGCAAGCTGTGTTCTTTCTTAAATAGGCTAAGGGCGTGGCCAATTAGCCCCAAGCCTTACTCTCGAGGAGACCTCCTCCTGAGGAGCCACTCCTGCCTTTTGGCAGCTCTGCGTGCCCGTGCATTGAGAAGAGGCTCCTCCTCTTCATCCTCTTCACTTAAAGGAGCCTCTGGAGGTTCTGAAGGCCCTGACTGAATCCCTGCCTCTGGCACCACATCTTCTTCAGCCTCCTCACTGTCCGACTTGAGCGCCGGCTGCACAGGCTGCTGGCGCAGCACCACACCAGCCTCCTCGTCATCGGGATCAGCAACAATCAGCGTAGGCCGCTGGCGGGCCACAACACCAGCCTCAAAAACATGCTTAAATAGGATGGCATAGAGCTGGGGCAGGTGGGCACCTGCAATTTCCGCTACTGGTTCAGGCGAACCGATCTGAATCAGCTGAATAGCACCTCTGATGGGAGTTAAATTATTGCTTGAATTGTCCATCTTACACTTAAACGTCTTATAGTGGTATCACATGCAAAGGGTCCTCAGTGGAAAGTCAAATTTAAAATGTTTGGATTTATAGGCTAGTATTGAGGTGTAGCAAAGAATTTTAGAAAGCTGCTGGAAGAGAAGAAGAAGCAGCGTTACAACATCTGCAAAGGCACTGAGAATGACACAGATGTGGAAAAACAAAGAACGTCTTCCAAAAATTCTCTGAACTCAGAAGGAGGTTTTAACCTCAAATTGGTGTGCTGAAGGATGCCAAGGAACAGATGGCAACTGATTTAAAGGAGATCAAACTAAGATGGAAGGAGTATATTCTAACACTGTGCAGGG